>NW_027646217.1:0-225000 GCF_951394435.1 Stenella coeruleoalba
CCTGACCCTCACCCGTCCCCTAATCCTAACCCGTACGCTAACACTAACCCGCGCCCTCACACGCAGGCTCCCCCTAAAGCGTTGCCGTACCCTCACCTGGACCCTAAACCGTCCCCGTCCCCTAACCCTAACCCTAGCCCAAACCCTAACCCTAACCCTTCCCCGAAGCCTGACCCTCACCCGTCCCCTAATCCTAACCCGTACGCTAACACTAACCCGCGCCCTCACACGCACGCTCCCCCTAAAGCGTTGCCGTACCCTCACCTGGACCCTAAACCGTCCCCGTCCCCTAACCCTAACCCTAGCCGAACCCTAACCCTAACCCTTCCCCGAAGCCTGACCCTCACCCGTCCCCTAATCCTAACCCGTACGCTAACACTATCCCGCGCCCTCACACGCACGCTCCCCCTAAAGCGTTGCCGTACCCTCACCTGGACCCTAAACCGTCCCCATCCCCTAACCCTAACCCTAGCCCGAACCCTAACCCTAACCCTTCCCCGAAGCCTGACCCTCACCCGTCCCCTAATCCTAACCCGTACGCTAACACTAACCCGTGCCCTCACACGCACGCTCCCCCTAAAGCGTTGCCGTACCCTCTCTTGGACCCGAAACCGTGCCCGTCCCCTAACCCTAACCCTAGCCCGAACCCTAACCCTAACCCTTCCCCGAAGCCTGACCCTCACCCGTACCCTAATCCTAACCCGTACGCTAACACTAACCCGCGCCCTCACACGCACGCTCCCCCTAAAGCGTTGCCGTACCCTCACCTGGACCCTAAATCGTCCCCGTCCCCGTCCCCTAACCCTAGCCGAACCCTAACCCTAACCCTTCCCCAAAGCCTGACCCTCACCCGTCCCCTAATCCTAACCCGTACGCTAACACTAACCCGCGCCCTCACACGCACGCTCCCCCTAAAGCGTTGCCGTACCCTCACCTGGACCCTAATCCGTCCCCGTCCCCTAACCCTAACCCTAGCCCGAAACCTAACCCTAAGCCTTCCCCGAAGCCTGACCCTCACCCGTCCCCTAATCCTAACCCGTACGCTAACACTAACCCGCGCCCTCACACGCACGCTCCCCCTAAAGTGTTGCCGTACCCTCACCTGGACCCGAAACCGTCCCCGTCCCCTAACCCTAACCCTAGCCCGAACCCTAACCCTAACCCTTCCCGAAGCCTGACCCTCACACGTCCCCTAATCCTAACCCGTACGCTAACACTAACCCGCGCCCTCACACGCACGCTCCCCCTAAAGGGTTGCCGTACCCTCACCTGGACCCTAAACCGTCCCCGTCCCCTAACCCTAACCCTAGCCAGAACCCTAACCCTAACCCTTCCCCGAAGCCTGACCGTCACCCGTCCCCTAGTCCTAACCCGTACGCTAACACTAACCCGCGCCCTCACACGCACGCTCCCCATAAAGCGTTGCCGTACCCTCACCTGGACCCTAAACCGTCCCCGTCCCCTAACCCTAACCCTAGCCCGAACCCTAACCCTAACCCTTCCCCGAAGCCTGACCCTCACCCGTCCCCTAATCCTAACCCGTACGCTAACACTAACCAGCGCCCTCCCACGCACGCTCCCCCTAAAGCGTTGCCGTACCCTCACCTGGACCCTAAACCGTCCCCGTCCCCTAACCCTAACCCTAGCCCGAACCCAAACCCTAACCCTTCCCCGAAGCCTGACCCTCACCCGTCCCCTAATCCTAACCCGTACGCTAACACTAACCCGCGCCCTCACACGCACGCTCCCCCTAAAGCGTTGCCGTACCCTCACCTGGACCCTAAACCATCCCCGTCCCCTAACCCTAACCCTAGCCAGAAACCTAACCCTAACCCTTCCCCGAAGCCTGACCCTCACCCGTCCCCTAATCCTAACCCGTACGCTAACACTAACCCGCGCCCTCACACGCACGCTCCCCCTAAAGCGTTGCCGTACCCTCACCTGGACCCTAAACCGTCCCCGTCCCCTAACCCTAACCCTAGCCCGAACCCTAACCCTAACCCTTCCCCGAAGCCTGACCCTCACCCGTCCCCTAATCCTAACCCGTACGCTATCACTCACCCGCACCCTCACACACACACTCCCCCTTAAGTGTTGCCGTACCCTCACCTGGACCCTAAACCGTCCCCGTCCCCTAACCCTAACCCTAGCCCGAACCCTAACCCTAACCCTTCCCCGAAGCCTGACCCTCACCCGTCCCCTAATCCTAACCCGTACGCTAACACTAACCCGCGCCCTCACACGCACGCTCCCCCTAAAGCGTTTCCGTACCCTCACCTGGACCATAAACCGTCCCCGTCCCCTAAACCTAACCCTAGCCCGAACCCTAACCCTAACCCTACCCCGAAGCCTGACCCTCACCCGTCCCCTAATCCTAACCCGTACGCTAACACTAACCCGCGCCCTCACACGCACGCTCCCCCTAAAGCGTTGCCGTACCCTCACCTGGACCCAAACCGTCCCCGTCCCCTAACCCTAACCCTAGCCCGAACCGTAACCCTAACCCTTCCCTGAAGCCTGACCCTCACCCGTCCCCTAATCCTAACCCGTACGCTAACACTAACCCGCGCCCTCACACGCACGCTCCCCGTAAAGGGTTGCCGTACCCTCACCTGGACCCTAAACCGTCCCCGTCCCCTAAGCCTAACCCTAGCCCGAACCCTAAACCTAACCCTTCCCCGAAGCCTGACCCTCACCCGTCCCCTAATCCTAACCCGTACGCTAACACTAACTCGCGCCCTCACACGCACGCTCCCCCTAAAGCGTTGCCGTACCCTCACCTGGACCCTAAACCGTCCCCGTCCCCTAACCCTAACCCTAGCCCGAACCCTAACCCTAACCCTTCCCCGAAGCCTGACCCTCAGCCGTCCCCTAATCCTAACCCGTACGCTAACACTAACCCGCGCCCTACACGCACGCTCCCCCTAAAGCTTTGCCGTACCCTCACCTGGACCCTAAACCATCCCCGTCCCCGTCCCCTAACCCTAGCCCGAACCCTAACCCTAAACCTTCCCCAAAGCCTGACCCTCACCCGTCCCCTAATCCTAACCAGTACGCTAACACTAACCCGCGCCCTCACACGCACGCTCCCCCTAAAGCGTTGCCATACCCTCACCTGGACCCTAAACCGTCCCCGTCCCCTAACCCTAACCCTAGCCCGAACCATAACCCTAACCCTTCCCCGAAGCCTGACCCTCACCCGTCCCCTAATCCTAAGCCGTACGCTAACACTAACCCGCGCCCTCACACGCACGCTCCCCCTAAAGCGTTGCCATACCCTCACCTGGACCCTAAACCGTCCCCATCCCCTAACCCTAACCCTAGCCCGAACCCTAACCCTAACCCTTCCCCGAAGCCTGACCCTCACCCGTCCCCTAATCCTAACCCGTACGCTAACACTAACCCGCGCCCTCACACGCACGCTCCCCCTAAAGCGTTGCCGTCCCCTCACCTGGACCCTAAACCGTCCCAGTCCCCTAACCCTAACCCTAGCCGAACCCTAACCCTAACCCTTCCCCGAAGCCTGACCCTCACCCGTCCCCTAATCCTAACCCGTACGCTAACACTAAACCGCGCCCTCACACGCACGCTCCCCCTAAAGAGTTGCCGTACCCTCACCTGGACCCTAAACCGTCCCCGTCCCCTAACCCTAACCCTAGCCAGAACCCTAACCCTAACCCTCCCCGAAGCCTGACCCTCACCCGTCCCCTAATCCTAACCCGTACGCTAACACTAACTCGCGCCCTCATACGCACGCTCTCCCTAAAGCGTTGCCGTACCCTCACCTGGACCCGAAACCGTCCCCGTCCCCTAACCCTAACCCTAGCCCGAACCCTAACCCTAACCCTTCCCCGAAGCCTGACCCTCACCCGTCCCCTAATCCTAACCCGTACGCTAACTCTAACCTGCGCCCTCACACGCACGCTCCCCCTAAAGCGTTGCCGTACCCTCACCTGGACCCTAAACCGTCCCCGTCCCCGTCCCCTAACCCTAGCCGAACCCTAACCCTAACCCTTCCCCGAAGCCTGACCCTCACCCGTTCCCTAATCCTAACCCGTACGCTAACACTAACCCGCGCCCTCACACGCACGCTCCCCCTAAAGCGTTGCCGTACCCTCACCTGGACCCTAAACCGTCCCCGTCCCCTAACCCTAAGCCTAGCCCGAACCCTAACCCTAACCCTTCCCCGAAGCCTGACCCTCACCCGTCCCCTAATCCTAACCCGTACGCTAACACTAACCCGCGCCCTCACACGCACGCTCCACCTAAAGCGTTGCTGTACCCTCACCTGGACCCTAAACCGTCCCCGTCCCCTAACCCTAACCCTAGCCCGAACCCTAACCCTAACCCTTCCCCGAAGCCTGACCCTCACCCGTCCCCTAATCCTAACCCGTACGCTAACAGTAACCCGCGCCCTCACACGCACGCTCCCCCTAAAGCGTTGCCGTACCCTCACCTGGACCCTAAACCGTCCCCGTCCCCTAACCCTAACCCTAGCCCGAACCCTAACCCTAACCCTTCCCCGAAGCCTGACCCTCACCCGTCCCCTAATCCTAACCCGTACGCTAACACTAACCCGCTCCCTCACACGCACGCTCCCCCTAAAGCGTTGCCGTACCCTCACCTGGACCCTAAACCGTCCCCGTCCCCTAACCCTAACCCTAGCCCGAACCCTAACCCTAACCCTTCCCCGAAGCCTGACCCTCACCCGTCCCCTAATCCTAACCCGTACGATAACAGTAACCCGCGCCCTCACACGCACCCTCCCCCTAAAGCGTTGCCGTACCCTCACCTGGACCGTAAACCGTCCCCGTCCCCTAACCCTAACCCTAGCCCGAACCCTAACCCTAACCCTTCCCCGAAGCCTGACCCTCACCCGTCCCCTAATCCTAACCTGTACGCTAACACTAACCCGCGCCCTCACACGCACGCTCCCCCTAAAGCGTTGCCGTACCCTCACCTGGACCCTAAACCGTCCCCGTCCCCTAACCCTAACCCTAGCCCGAACCCTAACCCTTACCCTTCCCCGAAGCCTGACCCTCACCCGTCCCCTAATCCTAACCCGTACGCTAACACTAACCCACGCCCTCACACGCACGCTCCCCCTAAAGCGTTGCCGTACCCTCACCTGGACCCTAAACCGTCCCCGTCCCCTAACCCTAACCCTAGCCCGAACCCTAACCCTAACCCTTCCCCGAAGCCTGACCCTCACCCGTCCCCTAATCCTAACCCGTACGCTAACACTAACCCGTGCCCTCACACGCACGCTCCCCCTAAAGCGTTGCCGTACCCTCTCTTGGACCCTAAACCGTCCCCGTCCCCTAACCCTAACCCTAGCCCGAACCCTAACCCTTCCCCGAAGCATGACCCTCAACCGTACCCTAATCCTAACCCGTACGCTAACACTAACTCGCGCCCTCACACGCACGCTCTCCCTAAAGCGTTGCCGTACCCTCACCTGGACCCGAAACCGTGCCCGTCCCCTAACCCTAACCCTAGCCCGAACCCTAACCCTAACCCTTCCCCGAAGCCTGACCCTCACCCGTCCCCTAATCCTAACCCGTACGCTAACACTAACCCGCGCCCTCACACGCACGCTCCCCCTAAAGCGTTGCTGTACCCTCACCTGGACCCTAAACCGTCCCCGTTCCCTAACCCTAACCCTAGCCCGAACCCTAACCCTAACCCTTCCCCGAAGCCTGACCCTCACCCGTCCCCTAATCCTAACCCGTACGCTAACAGTAACCCGCGCCCTCACACGCACGCTCCCCCTAAAGCGTTGCCGTACCCTCACCTGGACCCTAAACCGTCCCCGTCCCCTAACCCTAACCCTAGCCCGAACCCTAACCCTAACCCTTCCCCGAAGCCTGACCCTCACCCGTCCCCTAATCCTAACCCGTACGCTAACACTAACCCGCGCCCTCACACGCACGCTCCCCCTAAAGCGTTGCCGTACCCTCACCTGGACCCTAAACCGTCCCCGTCCCCTAACCCTAACCCTAGCCCGAACCCTAACCCTAACCCTTCCCCGAAGCCTGACCCTCACCCGTCCCCTAATCCTAACCCGTACGATAACAGTAACCCGCGCCCTCACACGCACGCTCCCCCTAAAGCGTTGCCGTACCCTCACCTGGACCCTAAACCGTCCCCGTCCCCTAACCCTAACCCTAGCCCGAACCCTAACCCTAACCCTTCCCCGAAGCCTGACCCTCACCCGTCCCCTAATCCTAACCCGTACGCTAACACTAACCCGCGCCCTCACACGCACGCTCCCCCTAAAGCGTTGCCGTACCCTCACCTGGACCCTAAACCGTCCCCGTCCCCTAACCCTAACCCTAGCCCGAACCCTAACCCTAACCCTTCCCCGAAGCCTGACCCTCACCCGTCCCCTAATCCTAACCCGTACGCTAACACTAACCCGCGCCCTCACACGCACGCTCCCCCTAAAGCGTTGCCGTACCCTCACCTGGACCCTAAACCGTCCCCGTCCCCTAACCCTAACCCTAGCCCGAACACTAACCCTAACGCTTCCCCGAAGCCTGAACCTCACCCGTCCCCTAATCCTAACCCGTACGCTAACACTAACCCGCGCCCTCACACGCACGCTCCCCCTAAAGCGTTGCCGTACCCTCACCTGGACCCTAAACCGTCCCCGTCCCCTAACCCTAACCCTAGCCCGAACCCTAACCCTAACCCTTCCCCGAAGCCTGACCCTCACCCGTCCCCTGATCCTAATCCTTACGCTAACACTAACCCGCGCCCTCACACGCACGCTCCCCCTAAAGCGTTGCCGTATCCTCACCTGGACCCTAAACCGTCCCCTTCCCCTAACCCTAACCCTAGCCCGAACCCTAACCCTAACCCTTCCCCGAAGCCTGACCCTCACCCGTCCCCTAATCCTAACCCGTACGCTAACACTAACCCGCGCTCTCACACGCACGGTCCCCATAAAGCGTTGCCGTACCCTCACCTGGACCCTAAACCGTCCCCGTTCCCTAACCCTAACCCTAGCCCGAACCCTAAACCTAACCCTTCCCCGAAGCCTGACCCTCACCCGTCCCATAATCCTAACCCGTACGCTAACACTACCCCGCGCCCTCACACGCACGCTCCCCCTAAAGCGTTGCCTTACCCTCACCTGGACCCTAAACCGTCCCCGTCCCCTAACCCTAACCCTAGCCCGAACCCTAACCCTAACCCTTCCCCGAAGCCTGACCCTCACCCGTCCCCTAATCCTAACCCGTACACTAACACTAACCCGCGCCCTCACACGCACGCTCCCCCTAAAGCGTTGCTGTACCCTCACCTGGACCCTAAACCGTCCCCGGTCCTAACCCTAACCCTAGCCCGAACCCTAACCCTAACCCTTCCCCGAAGCCTGACCCTCACCCGTCCCCTAATCCTAACCCGTACGCTAACACTAACCCGCGCCCTCACACACACGCTCCCCCTAAAGCGTTGCCGTACCCTCACCTGGACCCTAAACCGTCCCCGTCCCCTAACCCTAACCCTAGTCCGAACCCTAACCCTAACCCTTCCCCGAAGCCTGACCCTCACCCGTCCCCTACTCCTAACCCGTACGCTAACACTAACCCACGCCCTCACACACACGCTCCCCCTAAAGCTTTGCCATACCCTCACCTGGACTCTAAACCGTCCCTGTTCCGTAACCCTAACCCTAGCCCGACCCCTAACCCTAACACTTCCCCGAACCCTGACCCTCACCCGTCCCCTAATCCTAACCCGTACGCTAACACTAAACCTCGCCCTCACACGCACGCTCCCCCTAAAGCGTTGCCGTACCCTCACCTGGACCCTAAACCGTCCCCTAACCCTAACCCTAACCCTAGCCCGAACCCTAACCCTAACCCTTCCCCGAAGCCTGACCCTCACCCGTCCCCTAATCCTAACCCGTACGCTAACACTAACCCGCGCCCTCACACGCACGCTCCCCCTAAAGCGTTGCCGTACCCTCACCTGGACCCTAAACCGTCCCCGTCCCCTAACCCTAACCCTAGCCCGAACCCTAACCCTAACGCTTCCCCGAAGCCTGAACCTCACCCGTCACCTAATCCTAACCCGTACGCTAACACTAACCCGCGCCCTCACACGCACGCTCCCCCTAAAGCGTTGCCATACCCTCACCTGGACCCTAAACCGTCCCCGTCCCCTAACCCTAACCCTAGCCCGAACCCTAACCCTAACCCTTCCCCGAAGCCTGACCCTCACCCGTCCCCTGATCCTAATCCTTACGCTAACACTAACCCGCGCCTTCACACGCACGCTCCCCCTAAAGCGTTGCCGTATCCTCACCTGGACCCTAAACCGTCCCCATCCCCTAACCCTAACCCTAGCCCGAACCCTAACCCTAACCCTTCCCCGAAGCCTGACCCTCACCCGTCCCCTAATCCTAACCCGTACGCTAACACTAACCCGCGCTCTCACACGCACGCTCCCCCTAAAGCGTTGCCGTACCCTCACCTGGACCCTAAACCGTCCCCGTCCCCTAACCCTAACCCTAGCCCGAACCCTAACCCTAACCCTTACCCGAAGCCTGACCCTCACCCGTCCCATAATCCTAACCCGTACGCTAACACTACACTGCGCCCTCACACGCACGCTCCCCCTAAAGCGTTGCCTTACCCTCACCTGGACCCTAAACCATCCCCGTCCCCTAACCCTAACCCTAGCCCGAACCCTAACCCTAACCCTTCCCCGAAGCCTGACCCTCACCCGTCCCCTAATCCTAACCCGTACACTAACACTAACCCGCGCCCTCACACGCACGCTCCCCCTAAAGCGTTGCCGTACCCTCACCTGGACCCTAAACCGTCCCCGGTCCTAACCCTAACCCTAGCCCGAACCCTAACCCTAACCCTTCCCCGAAGCCTGACCCTCACCCGTCCCCTAATCCTAACCCGTACGCTAACACTAACCCGCGCCCTCACACACACGCTCCCCCTAAAGCGTTGCCGTACCCTCACCTGGACCCTAAACCGTCCCCATCCCCTAACCCTAACCCTAGTCCGAACCCTAACCCTAACCCTTCCCCGAAGCCTGACCCTCACCCGTCCCCTACTCCTAACCCGTACGCTAACACTAACCCACGCCCTCACACACACGCTCCCCCTAAAGCTTTGCCGTACCCTCACCTGGACTCTAAACCGTCCCTGTCCCGTAACCCTAACCCTAGCCCGACCCCTAACCCTAACACTTCCCCGAACCCTGACCCTCACCCGTCCCCTAATCCTAACCCGTACGCTAACACTAAACCGCGCCCTCACACGCACGCTCCCCCTAAAGCGTTGCCGTACCCTCACCTGGACCCTAAACCGTCCCCTAACCCTAACCCTAACCCTAGCCCGAACCCTAACCCTAACCCTTCCCCGAAGCCTGACCCTCACCCGTCCCCTAATCCTAACCCGTACGCTAACACTAACCCGCGCCCTCACACGCACGCTCCCCCTAAAGCGTTGCCGTACCCTCACCTGGACCCTAAACCGTCCCCGTCCCCTAACCCTAACCCTAGTCCGAACCCTAACCCTAACCCTTCCCCGAAGCCTGACCCTCACCCGTCCCCTAATCCTAACCCGTACGCTAACACTAACCCGCGCCCTCACACGCACGCTCCCCCTAAAGCGTTGCCGTACCCTCACCTGGACCCTAAACCGTCCCCGTCCCCTAACCCTAACCCTAGCCCGAACCCTAACCCTAACCCTTCCCCGAAGCCTGACCCTCACCCGTCCCCTAATCCTAACCCGTACGCTAACACTAACCCGTGCCCTCACACGCACGCTCCCCCTAAAGCGTTGCCGTACCCTCACCTGGACCCTAAACCATCCCCATCCCCTAACCCTAACCCTAGCCCGAACCCTAACCCTTACCCTTCCCCGAAGCCTGACCCTCACCCGTCCCCTAATCCTAACCCGTACGCTAACACTAACCCTCGCCCTCACACGCACGCTCCCCCTAAATCGTTGCCGTACCCTCACCTGGACCCTAAACCGTCCCCGTCCCCTAACCCTAACCCTAGCCCGAACCCTAACACTAACCCTTCCCCGAAGCCTGACCCTCAACCGTCCCCTACTCCTAACCCGTACGCTAACACTAACCCACACACGCTCCCCCTAAAGCTTTGCCGTACCCTCACCTGGACTCTAAACCGTCCCTGTCCCGTAACCCTAACCCTAGCCCGACCCCTAACCCTAACACTTCCCCGAACCCTGACCCTCACCGGTCCCCTAATCCTAACCCGTACGCTAACACTAACCCGCGCCCTCACACGCACGCTCCCCCTAAAGCGTTATCGTATCCTCACCTGGACCCTAAACCATCCCCGTCCCCTAACCATACCCCTAGCCCGAACCCTAACCCTAACACTTCCCCGAAGCCTGACCCTCGCCCGTCCCCTAATCCTAACCCGTACGCTAACACTAACCCGCGCCCTCACATGCACGCTCCCCCTAAAGCGTTGCAGTACCCTCACCTGGACCCTAAACCGTACCCGTCCCCTAACCCTAACCCTAGCCCGAACCCTAACCCTAACCCTTCCCCGAAGCCTGACCCTCACCCGTCCCCTAATCCTAACACGTACGCTAACACTAACCCGCGCCCTCACACGCACGCTCCCCCTAAAGCGTTGCTGTACCCTCACCTGGACCCTAAACCGTCCCCGGTCCTAACCCTAACCCTAGCCCGAACCCTAACCCTAACCCTTCCCCGAAGCCTGACCCTCACCCGTCCCCTAATCCTAACCCGTACGCTAACACTAACCCGCGCCCTCACACACACGCTCCCCCTAAAGCGTTGCCGTACCCTCACCTGGACCCTAAACCGTCCCCGTCCCTTAACCCTAACCCTAGCCCGAACCCTAACCCTAACCCTTCCCCGAAGCCTGACCCTCACCCGTCCCCTAATCCTAACCCGTACACTAACACTAACCCGCGCCCTCACACGCACGCTCCCCCTAAAGCGTTGCCGTACCCTCACCTGGACCCTAAACCGTCCCCATCCCCTAACCCTAACCCTAGTCCGAACCCTAACCCTAACCCTTCCCCGAAGCCTGACCCTCACCCGTCCCCTAATCCTAACCCGTACGCTAACACTAACCCGCGCCCTCACACGCACGCTCCCCCTAAAGCGTTGCCGTACCCTCACCTAGACCCTAAACCGTCCCCGTCCCCTAACCCTAACCCTAGCCCGAACCCTAACCCTAACCCTTCCCCGAAGCCTGACCCTCACCCGTCCCCTAATCCTAACCCGTACGCTAACACTAACCCGCGCCCTCACACGCACGCTCCCCCTAAAGCGTTGCCGTACCCTCACCTGGACCCTAAACCATCCCCATCCCCTAACCCTAACCCTAGCCCGAACCCTAACCCTTACCCTTCCCCGAAGCCTGACCCTCACCCGTCCCCTCATCCTAACCCGTACGCTAACACTAACCCTCGCCCTCACACGCACGCTCCCCCTAAAGCGTTGCCGTACCCTCACCTGGACCCTAAACCGTCCCCGTCCCCTAACCCTAACCCTAGCCCGAACCCTAACACTAACCCTTCCCCGAAGCCTGACCCTCAACCGTCCCCTACTCCTAACCCGTACGCTAACACTAACCCACGCCCTCACACACACGCTCCCCCTGAAGCTTTGCCGTACCCTCACCTGGACTCTAAACCGTCCCTGTCCCGTAACCCTTACCCTAGCCCGACCCCTAACCCTAACACTTCCCCGAACCCTGACCCTCACCCGTCCCCTAATCCTAACCCGTACGCTAACACTAACGCGCGCCCTCACACGCACGCTCCCCCTAAAGCGTTACCGTATCCTCACCTGGACCCTAAACCATCCCCGTCCCCTAACCCTACCCCTAGCCCGAACCCTAACCCTAACACTTCCCCGAAGCCTGACCCTCGCCCGTCTCCTAATCCTAACCCGTACGCTAACACTAACCCGTGCCCTCACACGCACGCTCCCCCTAAAGCGTTGCCGTACCCTCACCTGGACCCTAAACCGTCCCCGTCCCCTAACCCTAACCCTAGCCCGAACCCTAACCCTAACCCTTCCCCGAAGCCTGACCCTCACCCGTCCCCTAATCCTAACCCGTACGCTAACACTAACCCGCGCCCTCACACGCACGCTCCCCCTAAAGCGTTGCCGTACCCTCACCTGGACCCTAAACCGTCCCCATCCCCTAACCCTAACCCTAGTCCGAACCCTAACCCTAACCCTTCCCCGAAGCCTGACCCTCACCCGTCCCCTAATCCTAACCCGTACGCTAACACTAAACCGCGCCCTCACACGCACGCTCCCCCTAAAGCGTTGCCGTACCCTCACCTGGACCCTAAACCGTCCCCGTCCCCTAACCCTAACCCTAGCCCGAACCCTAACCCTAACCCTTCCCCGAAGCCTGACCCTCACCCGTCCCCTAATCCTAACCCGTACGCTAACACTAACCCGCGCCCTCACACGCACGCTCCCCCTAAAGCGTTGCCGTACCCTCACCTGGACCCTAAACCGTCCCCATCCCCTAACCCTAACCCTAGCCCGAACCCTAACCCTTACCATTCCCCGAAGCCTGACCCTCACCCGTCCCCTAATCCTAACCCGTACGCTAACACTAACCCTCGCCCTCACACGCACGCTCCCCCTAAAGCTTTGCCGTACCCTCACCTGGACTCTAAACCGTCCCTGTCCCGTAACCCTAACCCTAGCCCGACCCCTAACCCTAACACTTCCCCGAAACCTGACCCTCACCCGTCCCCTAATCCTAACCCGTACGCTAACACTACCCCGCGCCCTCACACGCACGCTCCCCCTAATGCGTTGCCGTACCCTCACTTGGACCCTAAACCGTCCCCGGTCCTAACCCTAACCCTAGCCCGAACCCTAACCCTAACCCTTCCCCGAAGCCTGACCCTCACACGTCCCCTAATCCTAACCCGTATGCTAACACTAACCCGCGCCCTCACACGCACGCTCCCCCTAAAGCGTTGCCGTACCCTCACCTGGACCCTAAACCGTCCCCATCCCCAACCCTAACCCTAGCCCGAACCCTAAACCTAACCCTTCCCCGATGCCTGACCCTCACATGTCCCCTAATCCTAACCCGTACGCTAACACTAACCCGCGCCCTCACACGCACGCTCCCCCTAAAGCGTTGCCGTACCCTCACCTGGACCCTAAACCGTCCCCGTCCCCTAACCCTAACCCTAGCCCGAACCCTAACCCTAACGCTTCCCCGAAGCCTGACCCTCACCCGTCCCCTAATCCTAACCCGTACGCTAACACTAACCCGCGCCCTCACACGCACGCTCCCCCTAAAGCGTTGCCGTACCCTCACGTGGACCCTAAACCGTCCCCGGTCCTAACCCTAACCCTAGCCCGAACCCTAACCCTAACCTTTCCCCGAAGCCTGACCCTCACCCGTCCCCTAATCCTAACCCGTACGCTAACACTAACCCGCGCCCTCACACGCACGCTCCCCCTAAAGCGTTGCCGTACCCTCACCTGGACCCTAAACCGTCCCCATCCCCTAACCCTAACCCTAGCCCGAACCCTAACCCTAACCCTTCCCCGAAGCCTGACCCTCACACGTCCCCTAATCCTAACCCGTACGCTAACACTAACCCGCGCCCTCACACGCACGCTGCCCCTAAAGCGTTGCCGTACCCTCACCTGGACCCTAAACCGTCCCCGTCCCCTAACCCTAACCCTAGCCCGAACCCTAACCCTAACACTTCCCCGAAGCCTGACCCTCCCCCGTCCCCTAATCCTAACCCGTACGCTAACACTAACCCGCGCCCTCACACGCACGCTCCCCCTAAAGCGTTGCCGTACCCTCACCTGGACCCTAAACCGTCCCCGGTCCTAACCCTAACCCTAGCCCGAACCCTAACCCTAATCCTTCCCCGAAGCCTGACCCTCACCCGTCCCCTAATCCTTACCCGTACGCTAACATTAACCCACGCCCTCACACGCACGCTCCCCCTAAAGCGTTGCCGTACCCTCACCTGGACCCTAAACCGTCCCCATCCCCTAAACCTAACCCTAGCCCGAACCCTAACCCTAACCCTTCCCCGAAGCCTGACTCTCACACTTCCCCTAATCCTAACCCGTACGCTAACACTAACCCGCGCCCTCACACGCACGCTCCCCCTAAAGCGTTGCCGTACCCTCACCTGGACCCTAAACCGTCCCCGTCCCCTAACCCTAACCCTAGCCCGAACCCTAACCCTAACCCTTCCCCGAAGCCTGACCCTCACCCGTCCCCAAATCCTAAGCCGTACGCTAACACTAACGCGCGCCCTCACACGCACGCTCCCCCTAAAGCGTTGCCGTACCCTCACCTGGACCCTAAACCGTCCCCGTCCCCTAACCCTAACCCTAGCCCGAACCCTAACCCTAACACTTCCCCGAAGCCTGACCCTCACCCGTCCCCTAATCCTAACCCGTACGCTAACACTAACCCGCGCCCTCACACGCACGCTCCCCCTAAAGCGTTGCCGTACCCTCACCTGGACCCTATACCGTCCCCGTCCCCTAACCCTAACCCTAGCCCGAACCCTAAACCTAACCCTTCCCCGAAGCCTGACCCTCACACGTCTCCTAATCCTAACCCGTACGCTAACACTAACCCGTGCCCTCACACGCACGCTCCCCCTAAAGCGTTGCCGTACCCTCACCTGGACCCTAAACCGTCCCCGTCCCCTATCCCTAACCCTAGCCCGAACCCTAACCCTAACCCTTCCCCGAAGCCTGACCCTCACCCGTCCCCTAATCGTAACCCGTACGCTAACACTAACCCGCGCCCTCACACGCACGATCACGCTAAAGCGTTGCCGTACCCTCACCTGGACCCTAAACCGTCCCCGTCCCCTAACCCTAACCCTAGCCCGAACCCTTACCCTATCCCTTCCCCGAAGCCTGACCCTCACCCGTCCCCTAATCCTAACCCGTACGCTAACACTAACCCGCGCCCTCACACGCATGCTCCCCCTAAAGGGTTGCCGTACCCTCACCTCGACCCTAAACCGTCCCCGTCCCCTAACCCTAACCCTAGCCCGAACCCTAACCCTAACCCTTCCCCGAAGCCTGGCCCTCACCCGTCCCCTAATCCTAACCCGTACGCTAACACTAACCCACGCCCTCACACGCACGCTCCCCCTAAAGCGTTGCCGTACCCTCACCTGGACCCTAAACCGTCCCCGTCCCATAACCCTAACCCTAGCCCGAACCCTAACCCGAACCCTTCCCCGAAGCCTGACCCTCACCCGTCCCCTAATCCTAAGCCGTACGCTAACACTAACGCGCGCCCTCACACGCACGCTCCCCCTAAAGCGTTGCCGTACCCTCACCTGGACCCTAAACCGTCCCCGTCCCCTAACCCTAACCCTAGCCCGAACCCTAACCCTAACCCTTCCCCGAAGCCTGACCCTCACCCGTCCCATAATCCTAACCCGTACGCTAACACTACCCCGCGCCCTCACACGCACGCTCCCCCAATGCGTTGCCGTACCCTCACTTGGACCCTAAACCGTCCCCGGTCCTAACCCTAACCCTAGCCCGAACCCTAACCCTAACCCTTCCCCGAAGCCTGACCCTCACACGTCCCCTAATCCTAACCCGTACGCTAACACTAACCCGCGCCCTCACACGCACGCTCCCCCTAAAGCGTTGCCGTACCCTCACCTGGACCCTAAACCGTCCCCATCCCCAACCCTAACCCTAGCCCGAACCCTAAACCTAACCCTTCCCCGATGCCTGACCCTCACATGTCCCCTAATCCTAACCCGTACGCTAACACTAACCCGCGCCCTCACACGCACGCTCCCCCTAAAGCGTTGCCGTACCCTCACCTGGACCCTAAACCGTCCCCGTCCCCTAACCCTAACCCTAGCCCGAACCCTAACCCTAACCCTTCCCCGAAGCCTGACCCTCACCCGTCCCCTAATCCTAACCCGTACGCTAACACTAACCCGCGCCCTCACACGCACGCTCCCCCTAAAGCGTTGCCGTACCCTCACGTGGACCCTAAACCGTCCCCGGTCCTAACCCTAACCCTAGCCCGAACCCTAACCCTAACCTTTCCCGGAAGCCTGACCCTCACCCGTCCCCTAATCCTAACCCGTACGCTAACACTAACCCGCGCCCTCACACGCACGCTCCCCCTAAAGCGTTGCCGTACCCTCACCTGGACCCTAAACCGTCCCCATCCCCTAACCCTAACCCTAGCCCGAACCCTAACCCTAAACCTTCCCCGAAGCCTGACCCTCACACGTCCCCTAATCCTAACCCGTACGCTAACACTATCCCGCGCCCTCACACGCACGCTGCCCCTAAAGCGTTGCCATACCCTCACCTGGACCCTAAACCGTCCCCGTCCCCTAACCCTAACCCTAGCCCGAACCCTAACCCTAACCCTTCCCCGAAGCCTAACCCTCCCCCGTCCCCTAATCCTAACCCGTACGCTAACACTAACCCGCGCCCTCACACGCACGCTCCCCCTAAAGCGTTGCCGTACCCTCACCTGGACCCTATACCGTCCCCGTCCCCTAACCCTAACCCTAGCCCGAACCCTAAACCTAACCCTTCCCCGAAGCCTGACCCTCACACGTCTCCTAATCCTAACCCGTACGCTAACACTAACCCGTGCCCTCACACGCACGCTCCCCCTAAAGCGTTGCCGTACCCTCACCTGGACCCTAAACCGTCCCCGTCCCCTATCCCTAACCCTAGCCCGAACCCTAACCCTAACCCTTCCCCGAAGCCTGACCCTCACCCATCCCCTAATCGTAACCCGTACGCTAACACTAACCCGCGCCCTCACACGCACGCTCACGCTAAAGCGTTGCCGTACCCTCACCTGGACCCTAAACCGTCCCCGTCCCCTAACCCTAACCCTAGCCCGAACCCTTACCCTATCCCTTCCCCGAAGCCTGACCCTCACCCGTCCCCTAATCCTAACCCGTACGCTAACACTAACCCGCGCCATCACACGCACGCTCCCCCTAAAGGGTTGCCGTACCCTCACCTGGACCCTAAACCGTCCCCGTCCCCTAACCCTAACCCTAGCCCGAACCCTAACCCTAACCCTTCCCCGAAGCCTGACCCTCACCCGTCCCCTAATCCTAACCCGTACGCTAACACTAACCCACGCCCTCACACGCACGCTCCCCCTAAAGCGTTGCCGTACCCTCACCTGGACCCTAAACCGTCCCCATCCCCTAACTCTAACCCTAGCCCGAACCCTAACCCTAACCCTTCCCCGAAGCCTGACCCTCACCCGTCCCCTAATCCTAACCCGTACGCTAACACTAACCCGCGCCCTCACACGCACGCTCCCCCTAAAGCGTTGCCGTACCCTCACCTGGACCCTCAACCGTCCCCGGTCCTAACCCTAACCCTAGCCCGAACCCTAACCCTAAACCTTCCCCGAAGCCTGACCCTCACCTGTCCCCTAATCCTAACCCGTACGCTAACACTAACCCGCGCCCTCACACGCACGCTCCCCCTAAAGCGTTGCCGTACCCTCACCTGGACCCTAAACCGTCCCCGTCCCCTAACCCTAACCCTAGCCCGAACCCTAACCCTAACCCTTCCCCGAAGCCTGACCCTCACCCGTCCCCTAATCCTAACCTGTACGCTAACACTAACATGCGCCCTCACACGCACGCTCCCCCTAAAGCGTTGCCGTACCCTCACCTGGACCCTAAACCGTCCCCGTCCCCTAACCCTAACCCTAGCCCGAACCCTAAACCTAACCCTTCCCCGAAGCCTGACCCTCGCCCGTCCCCTAATCCTAACCCGTACGCTAACACTAACCCGCGCCCTCACACGCACGCTCCCCCTAAAGCGTTGCCGTACCCTCACCTGGACCCTAAACCGTCCCCATCCCCTAACCCTAACCGTAGCCCGAACCCTAACCCTAACCCTTCCCCGAAGCCTGACCCTCACCCGTCCCCTAATCCTAACCCGTACGCTAACACTAACCCGCGCCCTCACACGCACGCTCCCCCTAAAGCGTTGCCGTACCCTCACGTGGACCCTAAACCGTCCCCATCCCCTAACCCTAACCGTAGCCCGAACCCTAACCCTAACCCTTCCCCGAAGCCTGACCCTCACACGTCCCCTAATCCTAACCCGTACGCTAACACTAACCCACGCCCTCACACGCACGCTCCCCCTAAAGCGTTGCCGTACCCTCATCTGGACCCTAAACCATCCCCGTCCCCTAACCCTAACCCTAGCCCGAACCCTAACCCTAACCCTTCCCCGAAGCCTGACCCTCACCCGTCCCCTAATCCTAACCCGTACGCTAACACTAACCCGCGCCCTCACACGCACGCTCCCCCTAAAGCTTTGCCGTACCCTCACCTGGACCCTAAACCGTCCCCGTCCCCTAACCCTAACCCTAGCCCGAACCCTAACCCTAACCCTTCCCCGAAGCCTGACCCTCACCCGTCCCCTAATCCTAACCCGTACGCTAACACTAACCCGCGCCCTCACACGCACGCTCCCCCTAAAGCTTTGCCGTACCCTCAACTGGACCCTAAACCGTCCCCGTCCCCTAACCCTAACCCTAGCCCGAACCCTAACCCTAACCCTTCCCCGAAGCCTGACCCTCACCCGTCCCCTAATCCTAACCCGTACACTAACACTAACCCGCGCCTCACACGCACGCTCCCCCTAAAGCGTTGCCGTACCCTCACCTGGACCCTAAACCGTCCCCGTCCCCTAACCCTAACCCTAGCCCGAACCCTAACCCTAACGCTTCCCTGAAGCCTGAACCTCACCTGTCACCTAATCCTAACCCGTACGCTAACACTAACCCGTGCCTTCACACGCACGCTCCCCCTAAAGCGTTGCCGTACCCTCACCTGGACCCGAAACCGTCCCCGTCCCCTAACCCTAACCCTAGCCCGAACCCTAACCCTAACCCTTCCCCGAAGCCTGACCCTCACCCGTCCCCTAATCCTAAGCCGTACGCTAACACTAACGCACGCCCTGACACGCACGCTCCCCATAAAGCGTTGCCGTACCCTCACCTGGACCCTAAACCGTCCCCGTCCCCTAACCCTAACCCTAGCCCGAACCCTAACCTTAACCCTTCCCCGAAGCCTGACCCTCACCCGTCTCCTAATCCAAACCCGTACGCTAACACTAACCCGCGCCCTCACACGCACGCTCCCCCTAAAGCGTTGCCGTACCCTCACCTGGACCCTAAACCGTCCCCGTCCCCTAACCCTAACCCTAGCCCGAACCCTAACCCTAACACTTCCCCGAAGCCTGACCCTCACCCGTCCCCTAATCCTAACCCGTACGCTAACACTAACCCGCGCCCTCACACGCACGCTCCCCCTAAAGCGTTGCCGTACCCTCACCTGGACCCTAAACCATCCCCATCCCCTAACCCTACCCCTAGCCCGAACCCTAACCCTAACCCTTCCCCGAAGCCTGACCCTCACCCGTCCCCTAATCCTAACCCGTACGCTAACACTAACCCGCGCCCTCAGACGCACGCTCCCCCTAAAGCGTTGCCGTACCCTCACCTGGACCCTAAACCGTCCCCGTCCCCTAACCCTAACCTTAGCCCGAACCCTAACCCTAACCCTTCCCCGAAGCCTGACCCTCACCCGTCCCCTAATCCTAACCCGTACGCTAACACTAACCCGCGCCCTCACACGCACGCTCCCCCTAAAGCGTTGCCGTACCCTCACCTGGACCCTAAACCGTCCCCATCCCCTAACCCTAACCCTAGCCCGAACCCTAACCCTTACCCTTCCCCGAAGCCTGACCCTCACCCGTCCCCTAATCCTAACCCGTACGCTAACACTAACCCACGCCCTCACACACACGCTCCCCCTAAAGCTTTGCCGTACCCTCACCTGGACTCTAAACCGTCCCTGTCCCGTAACCCTAACCCTAGCCCGACCCCTAACCCTAACCCTTCCCCGAACCCTGACCCTCACCCGTCCCCTAATCCTAACCCGTACGCTAACACTAACCCGCGCCCTCACACGCACGCTCCCCCTAAAGCGTTGCAGTATCCTCACCTGGACCCTAAACCGTCCCCGTCCCCTAACCCTACCCCTAGCCCGAACCCTAACCCTAACCCTTCCCCGAAGCCTGACCCTCACCCGTCCCCTAATCCTAACCCGTACGCTAACACTAACCCGCGCCCTCACACGCACGCTCCCCCTAAAGCGTTGCCGTACCCTCACCTGGACCCTAAACCGTCCCCGGTCCTAAACCTAACCCTAGCCCGAACCCTAACCCTAACCCTTCCCCGAAGCCTGACTCTCACCCGTCCCCTAATCCTAACCCTTACGCTAACACTAACCCGCGCCCTCACACACACGCTCCCCCTAAAGCGTTGCCGTACCCTCACCTGGACCCTAAACCGTCCCCGTCCCCTAACCCTAACCCTAGCCCGAACCCTAACCCTAACCCTTCCCCGAAGCCTGACCCTCACCCGTCCCCTAATCCTAACCCGTACACTAACACTAACCCGCGCCCTCACACGCACGCTCCCCCTAAAGCGTTGCCGTACCCTCACCTGGACCCTAAACCGTCCCCGTCCCCTAACCCTAACCCTAGCCCGAACCCTAACCCTAACCCTTACCCGAAGCCTGTCCCTCACCCATCCCCTAATCCTAACCCGTACGCTAACACTAACCCGCGCCCTCACACGCACGCTCCCCCTGAAGCGTTGCCGTACCCTGACCTGGACCCTAAACCGTCCCCATCCCCTAACCCTAACCCTAGCCCGAACCCTAACCCTAACACTTCCCCGAAGCCTGACCCTCACCCGTCCCCTAATCCTAACCCGTACGCTAACATTAACCCGTGCCCTCACACGCACGCTCCCCCTAAAGCGTTGCCGTACCCTCACCTGGACCCTAAACCGTCCCCGTCCCCTAACCCTAACCCTAGCCCGAAACCTAACCCTAAACCTTCCCCGAAGCCTGACCCTCACCCGTCCCCTAATCCTAAACCGTACGCTAACACTAACCCGTGCCCTCACATGCACGCTCCCCCTAAAGCGTTGCCGTACCCACACCTGGACCCTAAACCGTCCCCATCCCCTAACCCTAACCCTAGCCCGAACCCTAACCCTAACCCTTCCCCGAAGCCTGACCCTCTCCCGTCCCCTAATCCTAACCCGTACGCTAACACTAACCCGCGCCCTCACACGCACGCTCCCCCTAAAGCATTGCCGTACCCTCACCTGGACCCTAAACCGTCCCCGTCCCCTAACCCTAACCCTAGCCCGAACCCTAACCCTATCCCTTCCCCGAAGCCCGACCCTCACCCGTCCCCTAATCCTAACCCGTACGCTAACACTAACCCTCGCCCTCACATGCACGCTCCCCCTAAAGCGTTGCCGTACCCTCACCTGGACCCTAAACCGTCCCCATCCCCTAACCCTAACCCTAGCCCGAACCCTAACACTAACCCTTCCCTGAAGCCTGACCCTCAACCGTCGACTACTCCTAACCCGTACGCTAACACTAACCCACGCCCTCACACACACGCTCCCCCTAAAGCTTTGCCGTACCCTCACCTGGACTCTAAACCGTCCCTGTCCCGTAAACCTAACCCTAGCCCGACCCCTAACCCTAACCCTTCCCCGAAGCCTGACCCTCACCCGTCCCCTAATCCTAACCCGTACGCTAACACTAACCCGCGCCCTCACACGCACGCTCCCCATAAAGCGTTGCCGTATCCTCACCTGGACCCTAAACCGTCCCCGTCCCCTAACCCTAACCCTAGCCCGAAACCTAACCCTAAACCTTCCCCGAAGCCTGACCCTCACCCGTCCCCTAATCCTAAGCCGTACGCTAACACTAACGCACGCCCTCACACGCACGCTCCCCCTAAAGCGTTGCCGTACCCTCACCTGGACGCTAAACCGTCCCCATCCCCTAACCCTAACCCTAGCCCGAACCCTAACCCTAACACTTCCCCGAAGCCTGACCCTTACCCGTCCCCTAATCCTAACCCGTACGCTAACACTAACCCGCGCCCTCACACGCACGCTCCCCCTAAAGCGTTGCCGTACCCTCACCTGGACCCTATACCTTCCCCGTCCCCTAACCCTAACCCTAGCCCGAACCCTAAACCTAACCCTTCCCCGAAGCCTGACCCTCACCCGTCCCCTAATCCTAACCCGTACGCTAACACTAACCCGCGCCCTCACACGCACGCTCCCCCTAAAGCGTTGCCGTACCCTCACCTGGACCCTAAACCGTCCCCGTCCCCTAACCCTAACCCTAGCCCGACCCCTAACCCTAACCCTTCCCCGAAGCCTGACCCTCACCCGTCCCCTAATCCTAACACGTACGCTAACACTATCCCACGCCCTCACACGCACGCTCACCCTAAAGCGTTGCCGTACCCTCACCTGGACCCTAAACCGTCCCCATCCCCTAACCCTAACCCTAGCCCGAACCCTTACCCTAACCCTTCCCCGAAGCCTGACCCTCACCCGTCCCCTAATCCTAACCCGTACGCTAACACTAACCCGCGCCCTCACACGCACGCTCCCCCTAAAGCGTTGCCGTACCCTCACCTGGACCCTAAACCGTCCCCGTCCCCTAACCCTAACCCTAGACCGAACCCTAACCCTAACCCTTCCCCGAAGCCTGACCCTCACCCGTCCCCTAATCCTAACCCGTACGCTAACACTAACACGCGCCCTCACACGCACGCTCCCCCTAAAGCGTTGCCGTACCCTCACCTGGACCCTAAACCGTCCCCGGTCCTAACCCTAACCCTAGCCCGAACCCTAACCCTAACCCTTCCCCGAAGCCTGACCCTCACCCGTCCCCTAATCCTAACCCGTACGCTAACACTAACCCGCGCCCTCACACGCACGCTCCCCCTAAAGCTTGCCGTACCCTCACCTGGACCCTAAACCGTCCCCGTCCCCTAACCCTAACCGTAGCCCGAACCCTAACCCTAACCCTTCCCCGAAGCCTGAACCTCACACGTCCCCTAATCCTAAACCGTACGCTAACACTAACCCGCGCCGTCACACGCAAGCTCCCCCTAAAGCGTTGCCGTACCGTCACCTGGACCCTAAACCGTCCCCGTCCCCTAACCCTAACCCTAGCCCGAACCCTAACCCTAACCCTTCCCCGAAGCCTGACCCTCACCCGTCCCCTAATCCTAACCCGTACGCTAACACTAACCCGCGCCCTCACACGCACGCTCTCCCTAAAGCTTTGCCGTACCCTCACCTGGACCCTAAACCGTCCCCGTCCCCTAACCCTAACCCTAGCCCGAACCCTAACCCTAACCCTTCCCCGAAGCCTGACCCTCACCCGTCCCCTAATCCTAACCCGTACGCTAACACTAACCCGCGCCCTCACATGCACGCTCCCCCTAAAGCATTGCCGTACCCTCACCTGGACCCTAAACCGTCCCCGTCCCCTAACCCTAACCCTAGCCCGAACACTTACCCTAACCCTTCCCCGAAGCCTGACCCTCACCCGTCCCCTAATCCTAACCCGTACGCTAACACTAACCCGCGCCCTCACACGCACGCTCACCCTAAAGCGTTGCCGTACCCTCACCTGGACCCTAAACCGTCCCCGTCCCCTAACCCTAACCCTAGCCCGAACCCTAACCCTAACACTTCCCCGAAGCCTGACCCTCACCCGTCCCCTAATCCTAAGCCGTACGCTAACACTAACGCGCGCCCTCACACGCACGCTCCCCCTAAAGCGTTGCCGTACCCTCACCTGGACCCTAAACCGTCCCCGTCCCCTAACCCTAACCCTAGCCCGAACCCTTACCCTAACCCTTCCCCGAAGCCTGACCCTCACCCGTCCCCTAATCCTAACCCGTACGCTAACACTAACCCGCGCCCTCACACGCACGCTCCCCCTAAAGCGTTGCCGTACCCTCAACTGGACCCTAAACCGTCCCCGTCCCCTAACCCTAACCCTAGCCCGAACCCTAACCCTAACCCTTCCCCGAAGCCTGACCCTCACCCGTCCCCTAATCCAAACCCGTACGCTAACACTAACACGCGCCCTCACACGCACGCTCCCCCTAAAGCGTTGCCGTACCCTCACCTGGACCCTAAACCGTCCCCGGTCCTAACCCTAACCCTAGCCCGAACCCTAACCCTAACCCTTTCCCGAAGCCTGACCCTCACCCGTCCCCTAATCCTAACCCGTACGCTAACACTAACCCGCGCCCTCACACGCACGCTCCCCCTAAAGCTTGCCGTACCCTCACCTGGACCCTAAACCGTCCCCATCCCCTAACCCTAACCGTAGCCCGAACCCTAACCCTAACCCTTCCCCGAAGCCTGAACCTCACACGTCCCCTAATCCTAACCCGTACGCTAACGCTAACCCGCGCCCTCACACGCACGCTGCCCCTAAAGCGTTGCCGTACCCTCACATGGACCTTAAACCGTCCCCGTCCCCTAACACTAACCCTAGCCCGAACCCTAACCCTAACCCTTCCCCGAAGCCTGACCCTCACCCGTCCCCTAATCCTAACCCGTACGCTAACACTAACCCGCGCCCTCACACGCACGCTCCCCCTAAAGCGTTGCCGTACCCTCACCTGGACCCTAAACCGTCCCCGGTCCTAACCTTAACCCTAGCCCGAACCCTAACCCTAACCCTTCCCCGAAGCCTGACCCTCACCCGTCCCCTAATCCTAACCCGTACGCTAACACTAACCCGCGCCCTCACACGCACGCTCCCCCTAAAGCGTTGCCGTACCCTCACCTGGACCCTAAACCGTCCCCATACCCTAAACCTAACCCTAGCCCGAACCCTAACCCTAAGCCTTCCCCGAAGCCTGACCCTCACACGTCCCCTAATCCTAACCCCTACGCTAACACTAACCCGCACCCTCACACGCACGCTGCCCCTAAAGCGTTGCCGTACCCTCACCTGGACCCTAAACCGTCCCCGTCCCCTAACCCTAACCCTAGCCCGAACCCTAACCCTAACCCTTCCCCGAAGCCTGACCCTCACCCGTCCCCTAATCCTAACCCGTACGCTAACACTAACCCGCGCCGTCACACGCAAGCTCCCCCTAAAGCGTTGCCGTACCGTCACCTGGACCCTAAACCGTCCCCGTCCCCTAACCCTAACCCTAGCCCGAACCCTAACCCTAACCCTTCCCCGAAGCCTGACCCTCACCCGTCCCCTAATCCTAACCCGTACGCTAACACTAACCCGCGCCCTCACACGCACGCTCTCCCTAAAGCTTTGCCGTAACCTCACCTGGACCCTAAACCGTCCCCGTCCCCTAACCCTAACCCTAGCCCGAACCCTAACCCTAACCCTTCCCCGAAGCCTGACCCTCACCCTTCCCCTAATCCTAACCCGTACGCTAACACTAACCCGCGCCCTCACATGCACGCTCCCCCTAAAGCATTGCCGTACCCTCACCTGGACCCTAAACCGTCCCCGTCCCCTAACCCTAACCCTAGTCCGAACCCTAACATTAACTCTTCCCCGAAGCCTGACCCTCACCCGTCCCCTAATCCTAACCCGTACGCTAACACTAACCCGCGCCCTCACACGCACGCTCCCCCTAAAGCTTGCCGTACCCTCACCTGGACCCTAAACCGTCCCCATCCCCTAACCCTAACCGTAGCACGAACCCTAACCCTAACCCTTCCCCGAAGCCTGACCCTCACACGTCCCCTAATCCTAACCCGTACGCTAACACTAACCCGCGCCCTCACACGCACGCTGCCCCTAAAGCGTTGCCGTACCCTCACATGGACCCTAAACCGTCCCCGTCCCCTAACACTAACCCTAGCCCGAACCCTAACCCTAACCCTTCCCCGAAGCCTGACCCTCCCCCGTCACCTAATCCTAACCCGTACGCTAACACTAACCCGCGCCCTCACACGCACGCTCCCCCTAAAGCGTTGCCGTACCCTCACCTGGACCCTAAACCGTCCCCGGTCCTAACCTTAACCCTAGCCCGAACCCTAACCCTAACCCTTCCCCGAAGCCTGACCCTCACCCGTCCCCTAATCCTAACCCGTACGCTAACACTAACCCGCGCCCTCACACGCACGCTCCCCCTAAAGCGTTGCCGTACCCTCACCTGGACCCTAAACCGTCCCCATACCCTAAACCTAACCCTAGCCCGAACCCTAACCCTAACCCTTCCCCGAAGCCTGACCCTCACACGTCCCCTAATCCTAACCCGTACGCTAACACTAACCCGCACCCTCACACGCACGCTGCCCCTAAAGCGTTGCCGTACCCTCACCTGGACCCTAAACCGTCCCCGTCCCCTAACCCTAACCCTAGCCCGAACCCTAACCCTAACCCTTCCCCAAAGCCTGACCCTCACCCGTCCCCTAATCCTAACCCGTACGCTAACACTAACCCGCGCCCTCACATGCACGCTCCCCCTAAAGCGTTGCCGTACCCTCACCTGGACCCTAAACCGTCCCCGTCCCCTAACCCTAAGCCTAGCCCGAACCCTAAACCTAACACTTCCCCGAAGCCTGACCCTCACCCGTCCCCTAATCCTAACCCGTACGCTAACACTAACCCGCGCCCTCACACGCACGCTGCCCCTAAAGCGTTGATGTACCCTCACCTGGACCCTAAACCGTCCCCGTCCCCTAACCCTAACCCTAGCCCGAACCCTAACCCTAACCCTTCCCCGAAGCCTGACCCTCACCCGTCCCCTAATCCTAACCCGTACGCTAACACTAACCCGCGCCCTCACACGCACGCTCACCCTAAAGCGTTGCCGTACCCTCACCTGGACCCTAAGCCGTCCCCGTCCCCTAACCCTAACCCTAGCCCGAACCCTTACCCTAACCCTTCCCCGAAGCCTGACCCTCACCCGTCCCCTAATCCTAACCCGTACGCTAACACTAACCCGCGCCCTCACACGCACGCTCACCCTAAAGCGTTTTCGTACCCTCACCTGGACCCTAAACCGTCCCCGTCCCCTAACCCTAACCCTAGCCCGAACCCTAACCCTAACACTTCCCCGAAGCCTGACCCTCACCCGTCCCCTAATCCTAAGCCGTACGCTAACACTAACGCGCGCCCTCACACGCACGCTCCCCCTAAAGCGTTGCCGTACCCTCACCTGGACCCTAAACCGTCCCCGTCCCCTAACCCTAACCCTAGCCCGAACCCTAACCCTAACCCTTCCCCGAAGCCTGACCCTCACCCGTCCCCTAATCCTAACCCGTACGCTAACACTAACCCGCGCCCTCACACGCACGCTCACCCTAAAGCGTTGCCGTACCCTCACCTGGACCCTAAACCGTCCCCGTCCCCTAACCCTAACCCTAGCCCGAACCCTTACCCTAACCCTTCCCCGAAGCCTGACCCTCACCCGTCCCCTAATCCTAACCCGTACGCTAACACTAACCCACGCCCTCACACGCACGCTCCCCCTAAAGCGTTGCCGTACCCTCACCTGGACCCTAAACCGTCCCCGTCCCTTAACCCTAACCCTAGCCCGAACCCTTACCCTAACCCTTCCCCGAAGCCTGACCCTCACCCGTCCCCTAATCCTAACCCGTACGCTAACACTAACCCGCGCCCTCACACGCACGCTCACCCTAAAGCGTTGCCGTACCCTCACCTGGACCCTAAACCGTCCCCGTCCCCTAACCCTAACCCTAGCCCGAACCCTTACCCTAACCCTTCCCCGAAGCCTGACCCTCACCCGTCCCCTAATCCTAACCCGTACGCTAACACTAACCCACGCCCTCACACGCACGCTCCCCCTAAAGCGTTGCCGTACCCTCACCTGGACCCTAAACCGTCCCCGTCCCCTAACCCTAACCCTAGCCCGAACCCTTACCCTAACCCTTCCCCGAAGCCTGACCCTCACCCGTCCCCTAACCCTAACCCGTACGCTAACACTAACCCGCGCCCTCACACGCACGCTCACCCTAAAGCGTTGCCGTACCCTCACCTGGACCCTAAACCGTCCCCGTCCCCTAACCCTAACCCTAGCCCGAACCCTTACCCTAACCCTTCCCCGAAGCCTGACCCTCACCCGTCCCCTAATCCTAACCCGTACGCTAACACTAACCCACGCCCTCACACGCACGCTCCCCCTAAAGCGTTGCCGTACCCTCACCTGGACCCTAAACCGTCCCCGTCCCCTAACCCTAACCCTAGCCCGAACCCTAACCCTAACCCTTCCCCGAAGCCTGACCCTCACCCGTCCCCTAATCCTAACCCGTACGCTAACACTAACACGCGCCCTCACACGCACGCTCCCCCTAAAGTGTTGCCGTACCCTCACCTGGACCCTAAACCGTCCCCGTCCCCTAACTCTAACCCTAGCCCGAACCCTAAACCTAACCCATCCCCGAAGCCTGACCCTCACCCGTACCATAATCCTAACCCGTACGCTAACACTACCCCGCGCCCTCACAGTTACGCTCCCCCTAAAGCGTTGCCGTACACTCACCTGGACCCTAAACCGTCCCCGTCCCCAAAACCTAACCCTAGCCCGAACCCTAACCCTAAACCTTCCCCGAAGCCTGACCCTCCCCCGTCCCCTAATCCTAACCCGTACGCTAACACTAACCCGCGCCCTCACACGCACGCTCCCCCTAAAGCGTTGCCGTACCCTCACCTGGACCCTAAACCGTCCCCGGTCCTAACCCTAACCCTAGCCCGAACCCTAACCCTAACCCTTCCCCGAAGCCTGACCCTCACCCGTCCCTTAATCCTAACCCGTACGCTAACACTAACCCGCGCCCTCACACGCACGCTCCCCCTAAAGCGTTGCCGTACCCTCTCCTGGACCTTAAACCGTCCCCATCCCCAACCCTAACCCTAGCCCGAACCCTAAACCTAACCCTTCCCCGAAGACTGACCCTCACACGTCCCCTAATCCTAACCCGTACGCTAACACTAACCCGCGCCCTCACACGCACGCTCCCCCTAAAGCGTTGCCGTACCCTCACCTGGACCCTAAACCGTCCCCGTCCCCTAACCCTAACCCTAGCCCGAACCCTAACCCTAACCCTTCCCCGAAGCCTGACCCTCACCCGTCCCCTAATCCTAACCCGTACGCTAACACTAACCCGCGCCCTCACACGCACGCTCCCCCTAAAGCGTTGCCGTACCCTCACGTGGACCCTAAGCCGTCCCCGGTCCTAACCCTAACCCTTCCCCGAAGCTTGACCCTCACCCGTACCATAATCCTAACCCGTACGCTAACACTACCCCGCGCCCTCACAGTCACGCTCACCCTAAAGCGTTGCCGTACACTCACCTGGACCCTAAACCGTCCCCGTCCCCAAACCCTAACCCTAGCCCGAACCCTAACCCTAAACCTTCCCTGAAGCCTGACCCTCCCCCGTCCCCTAATCCTAACCCGTACGCTAACACTAACCCGCGCCCTCACACGCACGCTCCCCCTAAAGCGTTGCCGTACCCTCACCTGGACCCTAAACCGTCCCCGTCCCCTAACCCTAACCCTAGCCCGAACCCTAACCCTAACCCTTCCCCGAAGCCTGACCCTCACCCGTCCCCTAATCCTAACCCGTACGCTAACACTAACACGCGCCCTCACACGCACGCTCCCCCTAAAGTGTTGCCGTACCCTCACCTGGACCCTAAACCGTCCCCGTCCCCTAACTCTAACCCTAGCCCGAACCCTAAACCTAACCCATCCCCGAAGCCTGACCCTCACCCGTACCATAATCCTAACCCGTACGCTAACACTACCCCGCGCCCTCACAGTTACGCTCCCCCTAAAGCGTTGCCGTACACTCACCTGGACCCTAAACCGTCCCCGTCCCCAAAACCTAACCCTAGCCCGAACCCTAACCCTAAACCTTCCCCGAAGCCTGACCCTCCCCCGTCCCCTAATCCTAACCCGTACGCTAACACTAACCCGCGCCCTCACACGCACGCTCCCCCTAAAGCGTTGCCGTACCCTCACCTGGACCCTAAACCGTCCCCGGTCCTAACCCTAACCCTAGCCCGAACCCTAACCCTAACCCTTCCCCGAAGCCTGACCCTCACCCGTCCCTTAATCCTAACCCGTACGCTAACACTAACCCGCGCCCTCACACGCACGCTCCCCCTAAAGCGTTGCCGTACCCTCTCCTGGACCTTAAACCGTCCCCATCCCCAACCCTAACCCTAGCCCGAACCCTAAACCTAACCCTTCCCCGAAGACTGACCCTCACACGTCCCCTAATCCTAACCCGTACGCTAACACTAACCCGCGCCCTCACACGCACGCTCCCCCTAAAGCGTTGCCGTACCCTCACCTGGACCCTAAACCGTCCCCGTCCCCTAACCCTAACCCTAGCCCGAACCCTAACCCTAACCCTTCCCCGAAGCCTGACCCTCACCCGTCCCCTAATCCTAACCCGTACGCTAACACTAACCCGCGCCCTCACACGCACGCTCCCCCTAAAGCGTTGCCGTACCCTCACGTGGACCCTAAGCCGTCCCCGGTCCTAACCCTAACCCTTCCCCGAAGCTTGACCCTCACCCGTACCATAATCCTAACCCGTACGCTAACACTACCCCGCGCCCTCACAGTCACGCTCACCCTAAAGCGTTGCCGTACACTCACCTGGACCCTAAACCGTCCCCGTCCCCAAACCCTAACCCTAGCCCGAACCCTAACCCTAAACCTTCCCTGAAGCCTGACCCTCCCCCGTCCCCTAATCCTAACCCGTACGCTAACACTAACCCGCGCCCTCACACGCACGCTCCCCCTAAAGCGTTGCCGTACCCTCTCCTGGACCCTAAACCGTCCCCATCCCCAACCCTAACCCTAGCCCGAACCCTAAACCTAACACTTCCCCGAAGACTGACCCTCACACGTCCCCTAATCCTAACCCGTACGCTAACACTAACCCGCGCCCTCACACGCACGCTCCCCCTAAAGCGTTGCCGTACCCTCACCTGGACCCTAAACCGTCCCCGTCCCCTAACCCTAACCCTAGCCCGAACCCTAACCCTAACCCTTCCCCGAAGCCTGACCCTCACCCGTTCCCTAATCCTAACCCGTACGCTAACACTAACCCGCGCCCTCACACGCACGCTCCCCCTAAAGCGTTGCCGTACCCTCACGTGGACCCTAAGCCGTCCCCGGTCCTAACCCTAACCCTAGCCCGAACCCTAACCCTAACCCTTCCCCGAAGCCTGACCCTCACCCGTCCCCTAATCCTAACCCGTACGCTAACACTAACCCGCGCCCTCACACGCACGCTCCCCCTAAAGCGTTGCCGTACCCTCACCTGGACCCTAAACCGTCCCCATCCCCTAACCCTAACCCTAGCCCGAACCCTAACCCTAACCCTTCCCCGAAGCCTGACTCTCACACGTCCCCTAATCCTAACCCGTACGCTAACACTAACCCGCGCCCTCACACGCACGCTCCCACTAAAGCGTTGCCGTACCCTCACCTGGACCCTAAACCGTCCCCGTCCCCTAAACCTAACCCTAGCCCGAACCCTAACCCTAACCCTTCCCCGAACCCTGACCCTCACCCGTTCCCTAATCCTAACCCGTACGCTAACACTAACCCGCGCCCTCACACGCACGCTCCCCCTAAAGCGTTGCCGTACCCTCACCTGGACCCTAAACCGTCCCCGGTCCTAACCCTAACCCTAGCCCGAACCCTAACCCTAACCCTTCCCCGAAGCCTGACCCTCACCCGTCCCCTAATCCTAACCCGTACGCTAACATTAACCCGCGCCCTCACACGCACGCTCCCCCTAAAGCGTTGCCGTACACTCACCTGGACCCTAAACCGTCCCCATCCCCTAACCCTAACCGTAGCCCGAACCCTAACCCTAACACTTCCCCGAAGCCTGACCCTCACACGTCCCCTAATCCTAACCCGTACGCTAACACTAACCCACTTCCTCACACGCACGCTCCCCCTAAAGCATTGCCGTACCCTCACCTGGACCCTAAACCGTCCCCGTCCCCTAACGGTAACCCTAGCCCGAACCCTAACCCTAACCCTTCCCCGAAGCCTGACCCTCACCCGTCCCCTAATCCTAACCCATACGCTAACACTAACACGCGCCCTCACACGCACGCTCCCCCTAAAGCGTTGCCGTACCCTCACCTGGACCCTAAACCGTCCCCGGTCCTAACCCTAACCCTAGCCCGAACCCTAACCCTAACCCTTCCCCGAAGCCTGACCCTCACCCGTCCCCTAATCCTAACCCGTACGCTAACACTAACCCGCGCCCTCACACGCACGCTCCCCCTAAAGCGTTGCCGTACCCTCACCTGGACCCTAAACCGTCCCCATCCCCTAACCCTAACCGTAGCCCGAACCCTAACCCTAACCCTTCCCCGAAGCCTGACCCTCACACGTCCCCTAATCCTAACCCGTACGCTAACACTAACCCGCGCCCTCACACGCACGCTGCCCCTAAAGCGTTGCCGTACCCTCACATGGACCCTAAACCGTCCCCGTCCCCTAACCCTAACCCTAGCCCGAACCCTAACCCTAACCCTTCCCCGAAGCCTGACCCTCCCCCGTCCCCTAATCCTAACCCGTACGCTAACACTAACCCGCGCCCTCACACGCACGCTCCCCCTAAAGCGTTGCCGTACCCTCACCTGGACCCTAAACCGTCCCCGGTCCTAACTTTAACCCTAGCCCGAACCCTAACCCTAACCCTTCCCCGAAGCCTGACCCTCACCCGTCCCATAATCCTAACCCGTACGCTAACACTAACCCGCGCCCTCACACGCACGCTCCCCCTAAAGCATTGCCGTACCCTCACCTGGACCCTAAACCGTCCCCATACCCTAACCCTAACCCTAGCCCGAACCCTAACCCTAACCCTTCCCCGAAGCCTGACCCTCACACGTCCCCTAATCCTAACCCGTACGCTAACACTAACCCGCACCCTCACACGCACGCTGCCCCTAAAGTGTGGCCGTACCCTCACCTGGACCCTAAACCGTCCCCGTCCCCTAACCCTAACCCTAGCCCGAACCCTAACCCTAACCCTTCCCCGAAGCCTGACCCTCCCCCGTCCCCTAATCCTAACCCGTACGCTAACACTAACCCGCGCCCTCACACGCACTCTCCCCCTAAAGCGTTGCCGTACCCTCACCTGGACCCTAAACCGTCCCCGGTCCTAACCCTAACCCTAGCCCGAACCCTAACCCTAACCCTTCCCCGAAGCCTGACCCTCACCCGTCCCCTAATCCTAACCCGTACGCTAACACTAACCCGCGCCCTCACACGCACGCTCCCCCTAAAGCGTTGCCGTACCCTCACCTGGACCCTAAACCGTCCCCATCCCCTAACCCTAACCCTAGCCCGAACCCTAACCCTAACCCTTCCCCGAAGCCTGACTCTCACACGTCCCCTAATCCTAACCCGTACGCTAACACTAACCCGCGCCCTCACACGCACGCTCCCCCTAAAGCGTTGCCGTACACTCACCTGGTCCCTAAACCGTCCCCGTCCCCTAACCCTAACCCTAACCCGCACCCTAACCCTAACCCTTCCCCGAAGCCTGACCCTCACCCGTGCCCTAATCCTAACCCGTACGCTAACACTAACCTGCGCCCTCACACGCACGCTCCCCCTAAAGCGTTGCCGTACCCTCACCTGGACCCTAAACCGTCCCCGTCCCCTAACCCTAACCCTAGCCCGAACCCTAACCCTAACCTTTCCCCGAAGCCTGACCCTCACACGTCCCCTAATCCTAACCCGTACGCTAACACTAACCCGCGCCCTCACACGCACGCTCCCCCTAAAGCGTTGCCGTAACCTCACCTGGACCCTAAACCGTCCCCGGTCCTAACCCTAACCCTAGCCCAAACCCTAACCCTAACCCTTCCCCGAAGCCTGACCCTCCCCCGTCCCCTAATCCTAACCCGTACGCTAACACTAACCCGCGTCCTCACACGCACGCTCCCCCTAAAGCGTTGCCGTACCCTCACCTGGACCCTAAACCGTCCCCGGTCCTAACCCTAACCCTAGCCCGAACCCTAACCCTAACCCTTCCCCGAAGCCTGACCCTCACCCGTCCCCTAATCCTAACCCGTACGCTAACACTAACCCGCGCCCTCACATGCACGCTCCCCCTAAAACGTTGCCGTACCCTCACCTGGACCCTAAACCGTCCCCGTCCCCTAACCCTAACCCTAGCCCGAACCCTAACCCTAACCCTTCCCCGAAGCCTGACCCTCACCCGTCCCCTAATCCTAACCCGTAAGCTAACACTCACCCTCGCCCTCACACGCACGCTCCCCCTAAAGCGTTGCCGTACCCTCACCTGGACCCTAAACCGTCCCCGTCCCCTAACCCTAACCCTAGCCCGAACCCTAACCCTAACCCTTCCCCGAAGCCTGACCCTCAACCGTCCCCTACTCCTAACCCGTACGCTAACACTAACACACGCCCTCACACACACGCTCCCCCTAAAGGTTTGCCGTACCCTCACCTGGACTCTAAACCGTCCCTGTCCCGTAACCCTAACCCTAGCCCGACCCCTAACCCTAACCCGTCCCCGAACCCTGACCCTCACCCGTCCCCTAATCCTAACCCGTACGCTAACACTAACCCGCGCCCTCACACGCACGATCCCCCTAAAGCGTTGCCGTACACTCACCTGGTCCCTAAACCGTCCCCGTCCCCTAACCCTAACCCTAGCCCGAACCCTAACCCTAAACCTTCCCCGAAGCCTGACCCTCACACGTCCCCTAATCCTCACCCGTACGCTAACACTAACCCGCGCCCTCACACGGTCTCTCCGCCTAAAGCATTGGCGTACCCTCACCTGGACCCTAAACCGTCCCCGTCCCTTAACCCTAACTCTAGCCCGAACCCTAACCCTAACCCTTCCCCGAAGCCTGACCCTCACCCGTCCCCTAATCCTAACCCGTACGCTAACACTACCCCGCGCCCTCACACGCACGCTTCCCCTAAAGCGTTGCCGTACCCTCACCTGGACCCTAAACCGTCCCCGTCCCCTAACCCTAACCCTTCCCTGAAGCCTGACCCTCACCAGTCCCCTAATCCTAACCCGTACGCTAACACTAACCCGCGCCCTCACACGCACGTTCCCCCTAAAGCGTTTCCGTACCCTCACCTGGACCCTAAACCGTCCCCGTCCCCTAACCCTAACTCTAGCCCGAACCCTAACCCTAACCCTTCCCCGAAGGCTGACTCTCACCTTTCCCCTAATCCTAACCCGTACGCTAACACTAACCCGCGCCCTCACACGCACGCTCCCCCTAAAGCATTGCCATACCCTCACCTGGACCCTAAACCGTCCCCGTCCCCTAACCGTAACCCTAGCCCGAACCCTAACCCTAACCCTTCCGCGAAGCCTGACCCTCACCCGTCCCCTAATCCTAACCCGTACGCTAACACTAACCCGCGCCCTCACACGCACGCTCCCCCTAAAGCGCTGCCGTACCCTCACCTGGACCCTAAACCGTCCCCGTCCCCTAACCCTAACCCTAGCCCGAACCCTAACCCTAACCCTTCCCCGAAACCTGACCCTCCCGCGTCCCCTAATACTAACCCGTACGCTAACACTAACCCGCGCCCTCACACGCACGCTCCCCCTAAAGCGTTGCCGTACCCTCACCTGGACCCTAAACCGTCCCCGTCCCCTAACCCTAACCCTAGCCCGAACCCTAACCCTAACCCTTCCTCGAAGCCTGAACCTCACCCGTCCCCTAATCCTAACCCGTACGCTAACACTAACCCGCGCCCTCACACGCACGCTTCCCCTAAAGCGTTGCTGTACCCTCACCTGGACCCTAAACCGTCCCCGGTCCTAACCCTAACCCTAGCCCGAACCCTAACCCTAACCCTTCCCCGAAGCCTGACCCTCACCCCTCCCCTAATCCTAACCCGTACGCTAACACTAACCCGCGCCCTCACACGCACGCTCCCCCTAAAGCGTTGCTGTACCCTCACCTGGACCCTAAACCGTCCCCGGTCCTAACCCTAACCCTAGCCCGAACCCTAACCCTAACCCTTCCCCGAAGCCTGACCCTCCCCCGAGCCCTAATCCTAACCCGTACGCTAACACTAACCCGCGTCCTCACACGCACGCTCCCCCTAAAGCGTTGCCGTACCCTCACCTGGACCCTAAACCGTCCCCGGTCCTAACCCTAACCCTAGCCCGAACCCTAACCCTAACCCTTCCCCGAAGCCTGACCCTCACCCGTCCCCTAATCCTAACCCGTACGCTAACACTAACCCGCGCCCTCACACGCACGCTCCCCCTAAAACGTTGCCGTACCCTCACCTGGACCCTAAACCGTCCCCGTCCCCTAACCCTAACCCTAGCCCGAACCCTAACCCTAACCCTTCCCCGAAGCCTGACCCTCACCCGTCCCCTAATCCTAACCCGTAAGCTAACACTAACCCTCGCCCTCACACGCACGCTCCCCCTAAAGCGTTGCCGTACCCTCACCTGGACCCTAAACCGTCCCCGTCCCCTAACCCTAACCCTAGCCCGAACCCTAACCCTAACCCTTCCCCGAAGCCTGACCCTCAACCGTCCCTACTCCTAACCCGTACGCTAACACTAACCCACGCCCTCACACACACGCTCCCCCTAAAGGTTTGCCGTACCCTCACCTGGACCCTAAACCGTCCCCGTCCCCTAACCCTAACCCTAGCCCGAACCATAACCCTAACCCTTCCCCGAAGCCTGACCCTCACCCGTCACCTAATCCTAACCCGTACGCTAACACTAACCCGCGCCCTCACACGCTCTCTCCGCCTAAAGCGTTGCCGTACCCTCACCTGGACCCTAAACCGTCCCCGTCCCCTAACCCTAACGCTAGCCCGAACCCTAACCCTAACCCTTCCCCGAAGCCTGACCCTCACCCGTCCCCTAATCCTAACCCGTACGCTAACACTAACCCGCGCCCTCACACGCTCGCTCCCCATAAAGCGTTGCCGTACCCTCACCTGGACCCTAAACCGTCCCCATCCCCTAACCCTCACCCTAGCCCGAACCCTAAACCTTACACTTCCCCGAAGCCTGACCCTCACCCGTCCCCTAATCCTAACCCGTACGCTAACACTAACCCTCGCCCTCACACGCACGCTCCCCCTAAAGCGTTGTCGTACCCTCACCTGGACCCTAAACCGTCCCCGTCCCCTAACCCTAACCCTAGCCCAAACCCTAACACTAACCCTTCCCCGAAGCCTGACCCTCAACCGTCCCCTACTCCTAACCCGTACGCTAACACTAACCCACGCCCTCACACACACGCTCCCCCTAAAGCATTGCCGTACCCTCACCTGGACTCTAAACCGTCCCTGTCCCATAACCCTAACCCTAGCCCGACCCCTAACCCTAACCCTGCCCCGAACCCTGACCCTCACCCTTCCCCTAATCCTAACCCGTACGCGAACACTAACCCGCGCCCTAACACGCACGCTCCCCCTAAAGCGTTGCCGTATCCTCACCTGGACGCTAAACCGTCCCCGTCCCCTAACCATACCCCTAGCCCGAACCCTAACCCTAACACTTCCCCGAAGCCTGACCCTCGCCCGTCCCCTAATCCTAACCCGTACGCTAACACTAACCCACGCCCTCACACGCACCCTCCCCCTAAAGCGTTGCCGTACCCTCACCAGGACCCTAAACTGTCCCCGTCCCCTAAGCCTAACCCTAGCCCGAACCCTAACCCTAACCCTTCCCCGAAGCCTGACCCTCACCCGTCCCTTAATCCTAACTCGTACACTAACACTAACCCACGCTCTCACACGCACGCTCCCCCTAAAGCGTTGCCGTACCCTCACCTGGACACTAAACCGTCCCCGTCCCCTAACCCTAACCCTAGCCTGAACCCTAACCCTAACCCTTCCCCGAAGCCTGACTCGCACCCGTCCCCTAATCCTAAGCCGTAACTAAAACTAACCCGCGCTCTCACACGCACTCTCCCAGTAAAGCGTTGCCGTACCCTCACCTGGACCCTAAACCATCCCCGTCCCCTAACCCTAACCCTAGCCCGAACCCTAACCCTAACCCTTCCCCGAAGCCTGACCCTCACTCGTCCCCTAATCCTAACCCGTACGCTAACACTAACCCGCGCACTCACACGCACGCTCCCCATAAAGCGTTGCCGTACCCTCACCTGGACCCTAAACTGTCCCCGTCCCCTTACCCTAACCCTAGCCCGAACCCTAACCCTAAAACTTCCCCGAAGCCTGACCCTCACCCGTCCCCTAATCCTAACCCGTACGCTAACACTACCCCGCGCCCTCACACGCACGCTCCCGCTAAAGCATTGCCGTACCCTCACCTGGACCCTAAACCGTCCCCGTCCCCTAACCCTAACCCTAGCCCGAACCCTAACCCTAACCCTTCCCCGAAGCCTGACCCTCACCCGTCCCCTAATCCTAACCCGTACGCTAACACTAACCCGCGCCCTCACACGCACGCTCCCCCTAAAGCGTTGCCGTACCCTCACCTGGACCCTAAACCGTCCCCGTCCCCTAACCCTAACCCTAGCCCGAACCCTAACCCTAACCCTTCCCCGAAGCCTGACCCTCGCCCGTGCCCTAATCCTAACCCGTACGCTAACACTAACCCGCGCCCTCACACGCATGCTCCCCCTAAAGCGTTGCCGTACCCTCACCTGGACCCTAAACCGTCCCCGTCCCCTAAGCCTAACCCTAGCCCGAACCCTAACCCTAACCATTCCCCGAAGCCTGACCCTCACCCGTCCCCTAATCCTAACCCGTACACTAACACTAACCCGCGCCCTCACACGCACGCTCCCCCTAAAGCGTTGCCGTACCCTCACCTGGACCCTAAACCGTCCCCGTCCCCTAACCCTAACCCTAGTCCAAACCCTAACCCTAACACTTCCCCGAAGCCTGACCCTCACCCGTCCCCTAATCCTAACGCGTACGCTAACACTAACCCGCGCCCTCACACGCACGCTCCCCCTAAAGCGTTGCCGTACCCTCACCTGGACCCTAAACCATCCCCGTCCCCTAACCCTAACCCTAGCCCGAACCCTAACCGTAACCCTTCCCCGAAGCCTGACCCTCACCCGTCCCCTAATCCTAACCCGTACGCTAACACTAACCCGTGCCCTCACACGCACGCTCCCCCTAAAGCGTTGCCGTACCCTCACCTGGACCCTAAACCGTCCCCGGTCCTAACCCTAACCCTAGCCCGAACCCTAACCCTAACCCTTCCCCGAAGCCTGACCCTCACCCGTCCCCTAATCCTAACCCATACGCTAACACTAACCCGCGCCCTCACACGCACGCTCCCCCTAAAACGTTGCCGTACCCTCACCTGGACCCTAAACCGTCCCCGTCCCCTAACCCTAACCCTAGCCCGAACCCTAACCCTAACCCTTCCCCAAAGCCTGACCCTCACCCGTCCCCTAATCCTAACCCGTAAGCTAACACTAACCCTCGCCCTCACACGCACGCTCCCCCTAAAGCGTTGCCGTACCCTCACCTGGACCCTAAACCGTCCCCGTCCCCTAACCCTAACCCTAGCCCGAACCCTAACCCTAACCCTTCCCCGAAGCCTGACCCTCAACCGTCCCCTACTCCTAACCCGTACGCTAACACTAACCCACGCCCTCACACACACGCTCCCCCTAAAGCTTTGCCGTACCCTCACTTGGACTCTAAACCGTCCCTGTCCCGTAACCCTAACCCTAGCCCGACCCCTAACCCTAACCCTTCCCCGAACCCTGACCCTCACCCGTCCCCTAATCCTAACCCGTACGCTAACACTAACCCGCGCCCTCACACGCACGCTCCCCCTAAAGCGTTGCCGTACCCTCACCTGGACCCTAAACCGTCCCCGTCCCCTAACCCTAACCCTAGCCCGAACCATAACCCTAACCCTTCCCCGAAGCCTGACCCTCACCCGTCCCCTAATCCTAACCTGTACGCTAACACTAACCCGCGCCCTCACACGCACGCTCCCCCTAAAGCGTTGCCGTACCCTCACCTGGACCCTAAACCGTCCCCGGTCCTAACCCTAACCCTAGCCCGAACCCTAACCCTAACCCTTTCCCGAAGCCTGACCCTCACCCGTCCCCTAATCCTAACCCGTACGCTAACACTAACCCGCGCCCTCACACGCACGCTCCCCCTAAAGCTTGCCGTACCCTCACCTGGACCCTAAACCGTCCCCATCCCCTAACCCTAACCGTAGCCCGAACCCTAACCCTAACCCTTCCCCGAAGCCTGAACCTCACACGTCCCCTAATCCTAACCCGTACGCTAACACTAACCCGCGCCCTCACACGCACGCTGCCCCTAAAGCGTTGCCGTACCCTCACATGGACCTTAAACCGTCCCCGTCCCCTAACACTAACCCTAGCCCGAACCCTAACCCTAACCCTTCCCCGAAGCCTGACCCTCCCCCGTCCCCTAATCCTAACCCGTACGCTAACACTAACCCACGCCCTCACACGCACGCTCCCCCTAAAGCGTTGCCGTACCCTCACCTGGACCCTAAACCGTCCCCGGTCCTAACCTTAACCCTAGCCCGAACCCTAACCCTAACCCTTCCCCGAAGCCTGACCCTCACCCGTCCCCTAATCCTAACCCGTACGCTAACACTAACCCGCGCCCTCACACGCACGCTCCCCCTAAAGCGTTGCCGTACCCTCACCTGGACCCTAAACCATCCCCATACCCTAAACCTAACCCTAGCCCGAACCCTAACCCTAAGCCTTCCCCGAAGCCTGACCCTCACACGTCCCCTAATCCTAACCCGTACGCTAACACTAACCCGCACCCTCACACGCACGCTGCCCCTAAAGCGTTGCCGTACCCTCACCTGGACCCTAAACCGTCCCCGTCCCCTAACCCTAACCCTAGCCCGAACCCTAACCCTAACCCTTCCCCGAAGCCTGACCCTCACCCGTCCCCTAATCCTAACCCGTACGCTAACACTAACCCGCACCGTCACACGCAAGCTCCCCCTAAAGCGTTGCCGTACCGTCACCTGGACCCTAAACCGTCCCCGTCCCCTAACCCTAACCCTAGCCCGAACCCTAACCCTAACCCTTCCCCGAAGCCTGACCCTCACCCGTCCCCTAATCCTAACCCGTACGCTAACACTAACCCGCGCCCTCACACGCACGCTCTCCCTAAAGCTTTGCCGTAACCTCACCTGGACCCTAAACCGTCCCCGTCCCCTAACCCTAACCCTAGCCCGAACCCTAACCCTAACCCTTCCCCGAAGCCTGACCCTCACCCGTCCCCTAATCCTAACCCGTACGCTAACACTAACCCGCGCCCTCACATGCACGCTCCCCCTAAAGCATTGCCGTACCCTCACCTGGACCCTAAACCGTCCCCGTCCCCTAACCCTAACCCTAGTCCGAACCCTAACATTAACTCTTCCCCGAAGCCTGACCCTCACCCGTCCCCTAATCCTAACCCGTACGCTAACACTAACCCGCGCCCTCACACGCACGCTCCCCCTAAAGCTTGCCGTACCCTCACCTGGACCCTAAACCGTCCCCATCCCCTAACCCTAACCGTAGCCCGAACCCTAACCCTAACCCTTCCCCGAAGCCTGACCCTCACACGTCCCCTAATCCTAACCCGTACGCTAACACTAACCCGCGCCCTCACACGCACGCTGCCCCTAAAGCGTTGCCGTACCCTCACATGGACCCTAAACCGTCCCCGTCCCCTAACACTAACCCTAGCCCGAACCCTAACCCTAACCCTTCCCCGAAGCCTGACCCTCCCCCGTCACCTAATCCTAACCCGTACGCTAACACTAACCCGCGCCCTCACACGCACGCTCCCCCTAAAGCGTTGCCGTACCCTCACCTGGACCCTAAACCGTCCCCGGTCCTAACCTTAACCCTAGCCCGAACCCTAACCCTAACCCTTCCCCGAAGCCTGACCCTCACCCGTCCCCTAATCCTAACCCGTACGCTAACACTAACCCGCGCCCTCACACGCACGCTCCCCCTAAAGCGTTGCCGTACCCTCACCTGGACCCTAAACCGTCCCCATACCCTAAACCTAACCCTAGCCCGAACCCTAACCCTAACCCTTCCACGAAGCCTGACCCTCACACGTCCCCTAATCCTAACCCGTACGCTAACACTAACCCGCACCCTCACACGCACGCTGCCCCTAAAGCGTTGCCGTACCCTCACCTGGACCCTAAACCGTCCCCGTCCCCTAACCCTAACCCTAGCCCGAACCCTAACCCTAACCCTTCCCCAAAGCCTGACCCTCACCCGTCCCCTAATCCTAACCCGTACGCTAACACTAACCCGCGCCCTCACATGCACGCTCCCCCTAAAGCGTTGCCGTACCCTCACCTGGACCCTAAACCGTCCCCGTCCCCTAACCCTAAGCCTAGCCCGAACCCTAAACCTAACACTTCCCCGAAGCCTGACCCTCACCCGTCCCCTAATCCTAACCCGTACGCTAACACTAACCCGCGCCCTCACACGCACGCTGCCCCTAAAGCGTTGATGTACCCTCACCTGGACCCTAAACCGTCCCCGTCCCCTAACCCTAACCCTAGCCCGAACCCTAACCCTAACCCTTCCCCGAAGCCTGACCCTCACCCGTCCCCTAATCCTAACCCGTACGCTAACACTAACCCGCGCCCTCACACGCACGCTCACCCTAAAGCGTTGCCGTACCCTCACCTGGACCCTAAGCCGTCCCCGTCCCCTAACCCTAACCCTAGCCCGAACTCTTACCCTAACCCTTCCCCGAAGCCTGACCCTCACCCGTCCCCTAATCCTAACCCGTACGCTAACACTAAACTGCGCCCTCACACGCACGCTCACCCTAAAACGTTTTCGTACCCTCACCTGGACCCTAAACCGTCCCCGTCCCCTAACCCTAACCCTAGCCCGAACCCTAACCCTAACACTTCCCCGAAGCCTGACCCTCACCCGTCCCCTAATCCTAACCCGTACGCTAACACTAACGCGCGCCCTCACACGCACGCTCCCCCTAAAGCGTTGCCGTACCCTCACCTGGACCCTAAACCGTCCCCGTCCCCTAACCCTAACCCTAGCCCGAACCCTAACCCTAACCCTTCCCCGAAGCCTGACCCTCACCCGTCCCCTAATCCTAACCCGTACGCTAACACTAACCCGCGCCCTCACACGCACGCTCACCCTAAAGCGTTGCCGTACCCTCACCTGGACCCTAAACCGTCCCCGTCCCCTAACCCTAACCCTAGCCCGAACCCTTACCCTAACCCTTCCCCGAAGCCTGACCCTCACCCGTCCCCTAATCCTAACCCGTACGCTAACACTAACCCACGCCCTCACACGCACGCTCCCCCTAAAGCGTTGCCGTACCCTCACCTGGACCCTAAACCGTCCCCGTCCCTTAACCCTAACCCTAGCCCGAACCCTTACCCTAACCCTTCCCCGAAGCCTGACCCTCACCCGTCCCCTAATCCTAACCCGTACGCTAACACTAACCCGCGCCCTCACACGCACGCTCACCCTAAAGCGTTGCCGTACCCTCACCTGGACCCTAAACCGTCCCCGTCCCCTAACCCTAACCCTAGCCCGAACCCTTACCCTAACCCTTCCCCGAAGCCTGACCCTCACCCGTCCCCTAATCCTAACCCGTACGCTAACACTAACCCACGCCCTCACACGCACGCTCCCCCTAAAGCGTTGCCGTACCCTCACCTGGACCCTAAACCGTCCCCGTCCCCTAACCCTAACCCTAGCCCGAACCCTTACCCTAACCCTTCCCCGAAGCCTGACCCTCACCCGTCCCCTAATCCTAACCCGTATGCTAACACTAACCCGCGCCCTCACACGCACGCTCACCCTAAAGCGTTGCCGTACCCTCACCTGGACCCTAAACCGTCCCCGTCCCCTAACCCTAACCCTAGCCCGAACCCTTACCCTAACCCTTCCCCGAAGCCTGACCCTCACCCGTCCCCTAATCCTAACCCGTACGCTAACACTAACCCACGCCCTCACACGCACGCTCCCCCTAAAGCGTTGCCGTACCCTCACCTGGACCCTAAACCGTCCCCGTCCCCTAACCCTAACCCTAGCCCGAACCCTAACCCTAACCCTTCCCCGAAGCCTGACCCTCACCCGTCCCCTAATCCTAACCCGTACGCTAACACTAACACGCGCCCTCACACGCACGCTCCCCCTAAAGTGTTGCCGTACCCTCACCTGGACCCTAAACCGTCCCCGTCCCCTAACCCTAACCCTAGCCCGAACCCTAACCCTAACCCTTCCCCGAAGCCTGACCCTCACCCGTACCATAATCCTAACCCGTACGCTAACACTACCCCGCGCCATCACAGTTACGCTCCCCCTAAAGCGTTGCCGTACACTCACCTGGACCCTAAACCGTCCCCGTCCCCAAACCCTAACCCTAGCCCGAACCCTAACCCTAAACCTTCCCCGAAGCCTGACCCTCCCCCGTCCCCTAATCCTAACCCGTACGCTAACACTAACCCGCGCCCTCACACGCACGCTCCCCCTAAAGCGTTGCCGTACCCTCACCTGGACCCTAAACCGTCCCCGGTCCTAACCCTAACCCTAGCCCGAACCCTAACCCTAACCCTTCCCCGAAGCCTGACCCTCACCCGTCCCTTAATCCTAACCCGTACGCTAACACTAACCCGCGCCCTCACACGCACGCTCCCCCTAAAGCGTTGCCGTACCCTCTCCTGGACCTTAAACCGTCCCCATCCCCAACCCTAACCCTAGCCCGAACCCTAAACCTAACCCTTCCCCGAAGACTGACCCTCACACGTCCCCTAATCCTAACCCGTACGCTAACACTAACCCGCGCCCTCACACGCACGCTCCCCCTAAAGCGTTGCCGTACCCTCACCTGGACCCTAAACCGTCCCCGTCCCCTAACCCTAACCCTAGCCCGAACCCTAACCCTTCCCCGAAGCCTGACCCTCACCCGTCCCCTAATCCTAACCCGTACGCTAACACTAACCCGCGCCCTCACACGCACGCTCCCCCTAAAGCGTTGCCGTACCCTCACGTGGACCCTAAGCCGTCCCCGGTCCTAACCCTAACCCTTCCCCGAAGCTTGACCCTCACCCGTACCATAATCCTAACCCGTACGCTAACACTACCCCGCGCCCTCACAGTCACGCTCCCCCTAAAGCGTTGCCGTACACTCACCTGGACCCTAAACCGTCCCCGTCCCCAAACCCTAACCCTAGCCCGAACCCTAACCCTAAACCTTCCCTGAAGCCTGACCCTCCCCCGTCCCCTAATCCTAACCCGTACGCTAACACTAACCCGCACCCTCACACGCACGCTCCCCCTAAAGCGTTGCCGTACCCTCACCTGGACCCTAAACCGTCCCCGGTCCTAACCCTAACCCTAGCCCGAACCCTAACCCTAACCCTTCCCCGAAGCCTGACCCTCACCTGTCCCTTAATCCTAACCCGTACGCTAACACTAACCCGCGCCCTCACACGCACGCTCCCCCTAAAGCGTTGCCGTACCCTCTCCTGGACCCTAAACCGTCCCCATCCCCAACCCTAACCCTAGCCCGAACCCTAAACCTAACACTTCCCCGAAGACTGACCCTCACACGTCCCCTAATCCTAACCCGTACGCTAACACTAACCCGCGCCCTCACACGCACGCTCCCCCTAAAGCGTTGCCGTACCCTCACCTGGACCCTAAACCGTCCCCGGTCCTAACCTTAACCCTAGCCCGAACCCTAACCCTAACCCTTCCCCGAAGCCTGACCCTCACCCGTCCCCTAATCCTAACCCGTACGCTAACACTAACCCGCGCCCTCACACGCACGCTCCCCCTAAAGCGTTGCCGTACCCTCACCTGGACCCTAAACCGTCCCCATACCCTAAACCTAACCCTAGCCCGAACCCTAACCCTAACCCTTCCCCGAAGCCTGACCCTCACACGTCCCCTAATCCTAACCCGTACGCTAACACTAACCCGCACCCTCACACGCACGCTGCCCCTAAAGCGTTGCCGTACCCTCACCTGGACCCTAAACCGTCCCCGTCCCCTAACCCTAACCCTAGCCCGAACCCTAACCCTAACCCTTCCCCAAAGCCTGACCCTCACCCGTCCCCTAATCCTAACCCGTACGCTAACACTAACCCGCGCCCTCACATGCACGCTCCCCCTAAAGCGTTGCCGTACCCTCACCTGGACCCTAAACCGTCCCCGTCCCCTAACCCTAAGCCTAGCCCGAACCCTAAACCTAACACTTCCCCGAAGCCTGACCCTCACCCGTCCCCTAATCCTAACCCGTACGCTAACACTAACCCGCGCCCTCACACGCACGCTGCCCCTAAAGCGTTGATGTACCCTCACCTGGACCCTAAACGGTCCCCGTCCCCTAACCCTAACCCTAGCCCGAACCCTAACCCTAACCCTTCCCCGAAGCCTGACCCTCACCCGTCCCCTAATCCTAACCCGTACGCTAACACTAACCCGCGCCCTCACACGCACGCTCACCCTAAAGCGTTGCCGTACCCTCACCTGGACCCTAAGCCGTCCCCGTCCCCTAACCCTAACCCTAGCCCGAACCCTTACCCTAACCCTTCCCCGAAGCCTGACCCTCACCCGTCCCCTAATCCTAACCCGTACGCTAACACTAACCTGCGCCCTCACACGCACGCTCACCCTAAAGCGTTTTCGTACCCTCACCTGGACCCTAAACCGTCCCCGTCCCCTAACCCTAACCCTAGCCCGAACCCTAACCCTAACACTTCCCCGAAGCCTGACCCTCACCCGTCCCCTAATCCTAACCCGTACGCTAACACTAACGCGCGCCCTCACACGCATGCTCCCCCTAAAGCGTTCCCGTACCCTCACCTGGACCCTAAACCGTCCCCGTCCCCTAACCCTAACCCTAGCCCGAACCCTAACCCTAACCCTTCCCCGAAGCCTGACCCTCACCCGTCCCCTAATCCTAACCCGTACGCTAACACTAACCCGCGCCCTCACACGCACGCTCACCCTAAAGCGTTGCCGTACCCTCACCTGGACCCTAAACCGTCCCCGTCCCCTAACCCTAACCCTAGCCCGAACCCTTACCCTAACCCTTCCCCGAAGCCTGACCCTCACCCGTCCCCTAATCCTAACCCGTACGCTAACACTAACCCACGCCCTCACACGCACGCTCCCCCTAAAGCGTTGCCGTACCCTCACCTGGACCCTAAACCGTCCCCGTCCCTTAACCCTAACCCTAGCCCGAACCCTTACCCTAACCCTTCCCCGAAGCCTGACCCTCACCCGTCCCCTAATCCTAACCCGTACGCTAACACTAACCCGCGCCCTCACACGCACGCTCACCCTAAAGCGTTGCCGTACCCTCACCTGGACCCTAAACCGTCCCCGTCCCCTAACCCTAACCCTAGCCCGAACCCTTACCCTAACCCTTCCCCGAAGCCTGACCCTCACCCGTCCCCTAATCCTAACCCGTACGCTAACACTAACCCACGCCCTCACACGCACGCTCCCCCTAAAGCGTTGCCGTACCCTCACCTGGACCCTAAACCGTCCCCGTCCCCTAACCCTAACCCTAGCCCGAACCCTTACCCTAACCCTTCCCCGAAGCCTGACCCTCACCCGTCCCCTAATCCTAACCCGTACGCTAACACTAACCCGCGCCCTCACACGCACGCTCACCCTAAAGCGTTGCCGTACCCTCACCTGGACCCTAAACCGTCCCCGTCCCCTAACCCTAACCCTAGCCCGAACCCTTACCCTAACCCTTCCCCGAAGCCTGACCCTCACCCGTCCCCTAATCCTAACCCGTACGCTAACACTAACCCACGCCCTCACATGCACGCTCCCCCTAAAGCGTTGCCGTACCCTCACCTGGACCCTAAACCGTCCCCGTCCCCTAACCCTAACCCTAGCCCTAACCCTAACCCTAACCCTTCCCCGAAGCCTGACCCTCACCCGTCCCCTAATCCTAACCCGTACGCTAACACTAACACGCGCCCTCACACGCACGCTCCCCCTAAAGTGTTGCCGTACCCTCACCTGGACCCTAAACCGTCCCCGTCCCCTAACCCTAACCCTAGCCCGAACCCTAACCCTAACCCTTCCCCGAAGCCTGACCCTCACCCGTACCATAAACCTAACCCGTACGCTAACACTACCCCGCGCCATCACAGTTACGCTCCCCCTAAAGCGTTGCCGTACACTCACCTGGACCCTAAACCGTCCCCGTCCCCAAACCCTAACCCTAGCCCGAACCCTAACCCTAAACCTTCCCCGAAGCCTGACCCTCCCCCGTCCCCTAATCCTAACCCGTACGCTAACACTAACCCGCGCCCTCACACGCACGCTCCCCCTAAAGCGTTGCCGTACCCTCACCTGGACCCTAAACCGTCCCCGGTCCTAACCCTAACCCTAGCCCGAACCCTAACCCTAACCCTTCCCCGAAGCCTGACCCTCACCCGTCCCTTAATCCTAACCCGTACGCTAACACTAACCCGCGCCCTCACACGCACGCTCCCCCTAAAGCGTTGCCGTACCCTCTCCTGGACCTTAAACCGTCCCCATCCCCAACCCTAACCCTAGCCCGAACCCTAAACCTAACCCTTCCCCGAAGACTGACCCTCACACGTCCCCTAATCCTAACCCGTACGCTAACACTAACCCGCGCCCTCACACGCACGCTCCCCCTAAAGCGTTGCCGTACCCTCACCTGGACCCTAAACCGTCCCCGTCCCCTAACCCTAACCCTAGCCCGAACCCTAACCCTTCCCCGAAGCCTGACCCTCACCCGTCCCCTAATCCTAACCCGTACGCTAACACTAACCCGCGCCCTCACACGCACGCTCCCCCTAAAGCGTTGCCGTACCCTCACGTGGACCCTAAGCCGTCCCCGGTCCTAACCCTAACCCTTCCCCGAAGCTTGACCCTCACCCGTACCATAATCCTAACCCGTACGCTAACACTACCCCGCGCCCTCACAGTCACGCTCCCCCTAAAGCGTTGCCGTACACTCACCTGGACCCTAAACCGTCCCCGTCCCCAAACCCTAACCCTAGCCCGAACCCTAACCCTAAACCTTCCCTGAAGCCTGACCCTCCCCCGTCCCCTAATCCTAACCCGTACGCTAACACTAACCCGCGCCGTCACACGCACGCTCCCCCTAAAGCGTTGCCGTACCCTCACCTGGACCCTAAACCGTCCCCGGTCCTAACCCTAACCCTAGCCCGAACCCTAACCCTAACCCTTCCCCGAAGCCTGACCCTCACCCGTCCCTTAATCCTAACCCGTACGCTAACACTAACCCGCGCCCTCACACGCACGCTCCCCCTAAAGCGTTGCCGTACCCTCTCCTGGACCCTAAACCGTCCCCATCCCCAACCCTAACCCTAGCCCGAACCCTAAACCTAACACTTCCCCGAAGACTGACCCTCACACGTCCCTTAATCCTAACCCGTACGCTAACACTAACCCGCGCCCTCACACGCACGCTCCCCCTAAAGCGTTGCCGTACCCTCACCTGGACCCTAAACCGTCCCCGTCCCCTAACCCTAACCCTAGCCTGAACCCTAACCCTAACCCTTCCCCGAAGCCTGACCCTCACCCGTTCCCTAATCCTAACCCGTACGCTAACACTAACCCGCGCCCTCACACGCACGCTCCCCCTAAAGCGTTGCCGTACCCTCACGTGGACCCTAAGCCGTCCCCGGTCCTAACCCTAACCCTAGCCCGAACCCTAACCCTAACCCTTCCCCGAAGCCTGACCCTCACCCGTCCCCTAATCCTAACCCGTACGCTAACACTAACCCGCGCCCTCACACGCACGCTCCCCCTAAAGCGTTGCCGTACCCTCACCTGGACCCTAAACCGTCCCCGTCCCCTAACCCTAACCCTAGCCCGAACCCTAACCCTAACCCTTCCCCGAAGCCTGACTCTCACACGTCCCCTAATCCTAACCCGTACGCTAACACTAACCCGCGCCCTCACACGCACGCTCCCACTAAAGCGTTGCCGTACCCTCACCTGGACCCTAAACCGTCCCCGTCCCCTAAACCTAACCCTAGCCCGAACCCTAACCCTAACCCTTCCCCGAACCCTGACCCTCACCCGTTCCCTAATCCTAACCCGTACGCTAACACTAACCCGCGCCCTCACACGCACGCTCCCCCTAAAGCGTTGCCGTACCCTCACCTGGACCCTAAACCGTCCCCGGTCCTAACCCTAACCCTAGCCCGAACCCGAACCCTAACCCTTCCCCGAAGCCTGACCCTCACCCGTCCCCTAATCCTAACCCGTACGCTAACATTAACCCGCGCCCTCACACGCACGCTCCCCCTAAAGCGTTGCCGTACACTCACCTGGACCCTAAACCGTCCCCATCCCCTAACCCTAACCGTAGCCCGAACCCTAACCCTAACACTTCCCCGAAGCCTGACCCTCACACGTCCCCTAATCCTAACCCGTACGCTAACACTAACCCACTTCCTCACACGCACGCTCCCCCTAAAGCATTGCCGTACCCTCACCTGGACCCTAAACCGTCCCCGTCCCCTAACGGTAACCCTAGCCCGAACCCTAACCCTAACCCTTCCCCGAAGCCTGACCCTCACCCGTCCCCTAATCCTAACCCATACGCTAACACTAACACGCGCCCTCACACGCACGCTCCCCCTAAAGCGTTGCCGTACCCTCACCTGGACCCTAAACCGTCCCCGGTCCTAACCCTAACCCTAGCCCGAACCCTAACCCTAACCCTTCCCCGAAGCCTGACCCTCACCCGTCCCCTAATCCTAACCCGTACGCTAACACTAACCCGCGCCCTCACACGCACGCTCCCCCTAAAGCGTTGCCGTACCCTCACCTGGACCCTAAACCGTCCCCATCCCCTAACCCTAACCGTAGCCCGAACCCTAACCCTAACCCTTCCCCGAAGCCTGACCCTCACACGTCCCCTAATCCTAACCCGTACGCTAACACTAACCCGCGCCCTCACACGCACGCTGCCCCTAAAGCGTTGCCGTACCCTCACATGGACCCTAAACCGTCCCCGTCCCCTAACCCTAACCCTAGCCCGAACCCTAACCCTAACCCTTCCCCGAAGCCTGACCCTCCCCCGTCCCCTAATCCTAACCCGTACGCTAACACTAAACCGCGCCCTCACACGCACGCTCCCCCTAAAGCGTTGCCGTACCCTCACCTGGACCCTAAACCGTCCCCGGTCCTAACCTTAACCCTAGCCCGAACCCTAACCCTAACCCTTCCCCGAAGCCTGACCCTCACCCGTCCCCTAATCCTAACCCGTACGCTAACACTAACCCGCGCCCTCACACGCACGCTCCCACTAAAGCATTGCCGTACCCTCACCTGGACCCTAAACCGTCCCCATACCCTAACCCTAAACCTAGCCCGAACCCTAACCCTAACCCTTCCCCGAAGCCTGACCCTCACACGTCCCCTAATCCTAACCCGTACGCTAACACTAACCCGCACCCTCACACGCACGCTGCCCCTAAAGTGTGGCCGTACCCTCACCTGGACCCTAAACCGTCCCCGTCCCCTAACCCTAACCCTAGCCCGAACCCTAACCCTAACCCTTCCCCGAAGCCTGACCCTCCCCCGTCCCCTAATCCTAACCCGTACGCTAACACTAACCCGCGCCCTCACACGCACGCTCCCCCTAAAGCGTTGCCGTACCCTCACCTGGACCCTAAACCGTCACCGGTCCTAACCCTAACCCTAGCCCGAACCCTAACCCTAACCCTTCCCCGAAGCCTGACCCTCACCCGTCCCCTAATCCTAACCCGTACGCTAACACTAACCCGCGCCCTCACACGCACGCTCCCCCTAAAGCGTTGCCGTACCCTCACCTGGACCCTAAACCGTCCCCATCCCCTAACCCTAACCCTAGCCCGAACCCTAACCCTAACCCTTCCCCGAAGCCTGACTCTCACACGTCCCCTAATCCTAACCCGTACGCTAACACTAACCCGCGCCCTCACACGCACGCTCCCCCTAAAGCGTTGCCGTACACTCACCTGGTCCCTAAACCGTCCCCGTCCCCTAACCCTAACCCTAACCCGCACCCTAACCCTAAACCTTCCCCGAAGCCTGACCCTCACACGTCCCCTAATCCTCACCCGTACGCTAACACTAACCCGCGCCCTCACACGCTCTCTCCGCCTAAAGCATTGCCGTACCCTCACCTGGACCCTAAACCGTCCCCGTCCCTTAACCCTAACTCTAGCCCGAACCCTAACCCTAACCCTTCCCCGAAGCCTGACCCTCACCCGTCCCCTAATCCTAACCCGTACGCTAACCCTACCCCGCGCCCTCACACGCACGCTTCCCCTAAAGCGTTGCCGTACCCTCACCTGGACCCTAAACCGTCCCCGTCCCCTAACCCTAACCCTTCCCTGAAGCCTGACCCTCACCAGTCCCCTAATCCTAACCCGTACGCTAACACTAACCCGCGCCCTCACACGCACGTTCCCCCTAAAGCGTTGCCGTACCCTCACCTGGACCCTAAACCGTCCCCGTCCCCTAACCCTAACTCTAGCCCGAACCCTAACCCTAACCCTTCCCCGAAGGCTGACTCTCACCTTTCCCCTAATCCTAACCCGTACGCTAACACTAACCCGCGCCCTCACACGCACGCTCCCCCTAAAGCGTTGCCGTACCCTCACCTGGACCCTAAACAGTCCCCGTCCCCTAACCGTAACCCTAGCCCGAACCCTAACCCTAACCCTTCCCCGAAGCCTGACCCTCACCCGTGCCCTAATCCTAACCCGTACGCTAACACTAACCTGCGCCCTCACACGCACGCTCCCCCTAAAGCGTTGCCGTACCCTCACCTGGACCCTAAACCTTCCCCGTCCCCTAACCCTAACCCTAGCCCAAACCCTAACCCTAACCTTTCCCCGAAGCCTGACCCTCACACGTCCCCTAATCCTAACCCGTACGCTAACACTAACCCGCGCCCTCACACGCACGCTCCCCCTAAAGCGTTGCCGTACCCTCACCTGGACCCTAAACCGTCCCCGGTCCTAACCCTAACCCTAGCCCGAACCCTAACCCTAACCCTTCCCCGAAGCCTGACCCTCCCCCGTCCCCTAATCCTAACCCGTACGCTAACACTAACCCGCGTCCTCACACGCACGCTCCCCCTAAAGCGTTGCCGTACCCTCACCTGGACCCTAAACCGTCCCCGGTCCTAACCCTAACCCTAGCCCGAACCCTAACCCTAACCCTTCCCCGAAGCCTGACCCTCACCCGTCCCCTAATCCTAACCCGCACGCTAACACTAACCCGCGCCCTCACATGCACGCTCCCCCTAAAACGTTGCCGTACCCTCACCTGGACCCTAAACCGTCCCCGTCCCCTAACCCTAACCCTAGCCAGAACCCTAACCCTAACCCTTCCCCGAAGCCTGACCCTCACCCGTCCCCTAATCCTAACCCGTAAGCTAACACTCACCCTCGCCCTCACACGCACGCTCCCCCTAAAGCGTTGCCGTACCCTCACCTGGACCCTAAACCGTCCCCATCCCCTAACCCTAACCCTAGCCCGAACCCTAACCCTAACCCTTCCCCGAAGCCTGACCCTCAACCGTCCCCTACTCCTAACCCGTACGCTAACACTAACCCACGCCCTCACACACACGCTCCCCCTAAAGGTTTGCCGTACCCTCACCTGGACTCTAAACCGTCCCTGTCCCGTAACCCTAACCCTAGCCCGATCCCTAACCCTAACCCTTCCCCGAAACCTGACCCTCACCCGTCCCCTAATCCTCACCCGTACGCTAACACTAACCCGCGCCCTCACACGGTCTCTCCGCCTAAAGCATTGGCGTACACTCACCTGGACCCTAAACCGTCCCCGTCCCTTAAACCTAACTCTAGCCCGAACCCTAACCCTAACCCTTCCCCGAAGCCTGACCCTCACCCGTCCCCTAATCCTAACCCGTACGCTAACACTACCCCGCGCCCTCACACGCACGCTTCCCCTAAAGCGTTGCCGTACCCTCACCTGGACCCTAAACCGTCCCCGTCCCCTAACCCTAACCCTAGCCCGAACCCTAACCCTAAACCTTCCCCGAAGCCTGACCCTCACACGTCCCCTAATCCTCACCCGTACGCTAACACTAACCCGCGCCCTCACACGGTCTCTCCGCCTAAAGCATTGGCGTACCCTCACCTGGACCCTAAACCGTCCCCGTCCCTTAAACCTAACTCTAGCCCGAACCCTAACCCTAACCCTTCCCCGAAGCCTGACCCTCACCCGTCCCCTAATCCTAACCCGTACGCTAACACTACCCCGCGCCCTCACACGCACGCTTCCCCTAAAGCATTGCCGTACCCTCACCTGGACCCTAAACCGTCCCCGTCCCCTAACCCTAACCCTTCCCTGAAGCCTGACCCTCACCAGTCCCCTAATCCTAACCCGTACGCTAACACTAACCCGCGCCCTCACACGCACGTTCCCCCTAAAGCGTTTCCGTACCCTCACCTGGACCCTAAACCGTCCCCGTCCCCTAACCCTAACTCTAGCCCGAACCCTAACCCTAACCCTTCCCCGAAGGCTGACTCTCACCTTTCCCCTAATCCTAACCCGTACGCTAACACTAACCCGCGCCCTCACACGCACGCTCCCCCTAAAGCATTGCCATACCCTCACCTGGACCCTAAACCGTCCCCGTCCCCTAACCGTAACCCTAGCCCGAACCCTAACCCTAACCCTTCCCCGAAGCCTGACCCTCACCCGTCCCCTAATCCTAACCCGTACGCTAACACTAACCTGCGCCCTCACACGCACGCTCCCCCTAAAGCGTTGCCGTACCCTCACCTGGACCCTAAACCGTCCCCGTCCCCTAACCCTAACCCTAGCCCGAACCCTAACCCTAACCCTTCCCCGAAGCCTGACCCTCTCCCGTCCCCTAATCCTAACCCGTACGCTAACACTAACCCGCGCCCTCACACGCACGCTCCCCCTAAAGCGTTGCCGTACCCTCACCTGGACCCTAAACCGTCCCCGTCCCCTAACCCTAACCCTAGCCCGAACCCTAACCCTAACCCTTCCGCGAAGCCTGACCCTCACCCGTCCCCTAATCCTAACCCGTACGCTAACACTAACCCGCGCCCTCACACGCACGCTCCCCCTAAAGCGTTGCCGTACCCTCACCTGGACCCTAAACCGTCCCCGTCCCCTAACCCTAACCCTAGCCCGAACCCTAACCCTAACCCTTCCCCGAAACCTGACCCTCACCCGTCCCCTAATCCTAACCCATACGCTAACACTAACACGCGCCCTCACACGCACGCTCCCCCTAAAGCGTTGCCGTACCCTCACCTGGACCCTAAACCGTCCCCGGTCCTAACCCTAACCCTAGCCCGAACCCTAACCCTAACCCTTCCTCGAAGCCTGAACCTCACCCGTCCCCTAATCCTAACCCGTACGCTAACACTAACCCGCGCCCTCACACGCACGCTTCCCCTAAAGCGTTGCTGTACCCTCACCTGGACCCTAAACCGTCCCCGGTCCTAACCCTAACCCTAGCCCGAACCCTAACCCTAACCCTTCCCCGAAGCCTGACCCTCACCCCTCCCCTAATCCTAACCCGTACGCTAACACTAACCCGCGCCCTCACACGCACGCTCCCCCTAAAGCGTTGCTGTACCCTCACCTGGACCCTAAACCGTCCCCGGTCCTAACCCTAACCCTAGCCCGAACCCTAACCCTAACCCTTCCCCGAAGCCTGACCCTCCCCCGAAGCCTGACCCTCCCCCAAGCCCTAATCCTAACCCGTACGCTAACACTAACCCGCGTCCTCACACGCACGCTCCCCCTAAAGCGTTGCCGTACCCTCACCTGGACCCTAAACCGTCCCCGGTCCTAACCCTAACCCTAGCCCGAACCCTAACCCTAACCCTTCCCCGAAGCCTGACCCTCACCCGTCCCCTAATCCTAACCCGTACGCTAACACTAACCCGCGCCCTCACACGCACGCTCCCCCTAAAACGTTGCCGTACCCTCACCTGGACCCTAAACCGTCCCCGTCCCCTAACCCTAACCCTAGCCCGAACCCTAACCCTAACCCTTCCCCGAAGCCTGACCCTCACCCGTCCCCTAATCCTAACCCGTAAGCTAACACTAACCCTCGCCCTCACACGCACGCTCCCCCTAAAGCGTTGCCGTACCCTCACCTGGACCCTAAACCGTCCCCGTCCCCTAACCCTAACCCTAGCCCGAACCCTAACCCTAACCCTTCCCCGAAGCCTGACCCTCAACCGTCCCTACTCCTAACCCGTACGCTAACACTAACCCACGCCCTCACACACACGCTCCCCCTAAAGGTTTGCCGTACCCTCACCTGGACCCTAAACCGTCCCCGTCCCCTAACCCTAACCCTAGCCCGAACCATAACCCTAACCCTTCCCCGAAGCCTGACCCTCACCCGTCACCTAATCCTAACCCGTACGCTAACACTAACCCGCGCCCTCACACGCTCTCTCCGCCTAAAGCGTTGCCGTACCCTCACCTGGACCCTAAACCGTCCCGTCCCCTAACCCTAACGCTAGCCCGAACCCTAACCCTAACCCTTCCCCGAAGCCTGACCCTCACCCGTCCCCTAATCTTAACCCGTACGCTAACACTAACCCGCGCCCTCACACGCTCGCTCCCCATAAAGCGTTGCCGTACCCTCACCTGGACCCTAAACCGTCCCCATCCCCTAACCCTAACCCTAGCCCGAACCCTAACCCTTACACTTCCCCGAAGCCTGACCCTCACCCGTCCCCTAATCCTAACCCGTACGCTAACACTAACCCTCGCCCTCACACGCACGCTCCCCTAAAGCGTTGTCGTACCCTCACCTGGACCCTAAACCGTCCCCGTCCCCTAACCCTAACCCTAGCCCAAACCCTAACACTAACCCTTCCCCGAAGCCTGACCCTCAACCGTCCCCTACTCCTAACCCGTACGCTAACACTAACCCACGCCCTCACACACACGCTCCCCCTAAAGCATTGCCGTACCCTCACCTGGACTCTAAACCGTCCCTGTCCCGTAACCCTAACCCTAGCCCGACCCCTAACCCTAACCCTGCCCCGAACCCTGACCCTCACCCTTCCCCTAATCCTAACCCGTACGCGAACACTAACCCGCGCCCTAACACGCACGCTCCCCCTAAAGCGTTGCCGTATCCTCACCAGGACGCTAAACCGTCCCCGTCCCCTAACCATACCCCTAGCCCGAACCCTAACCCTAACACTTCCCTGAAGCCTGACCCTCGCCCGTCCCCTAATCCTAACCCGTACGCTAACACTAACCCGCGCCCTCACACGCACCCTCCCCCTAAAGCGTTGCCGTACCCTCACCAGGACCCTAAACTGTCCCCGTCCCCTAAGCCTAACCCTAGCCCGAACCCTAACCCTAACCCTTCCCCGAAGCCTGACCCTCACCCGTCCCTTAATCCTAACTCGTACACTAACACTAACCCACGCCCTCACACGCACGCTCCCCCTAAAGCGTTGCCGTACCCTCACCTGGACACTAAACCGTCCCCGTCCCCTAACCCTAACCCTAGCCTGAACCCTAACCCTAACCCTTCCCCGAAGCCTGACCCGCACCCGTCCCCTAATCCTAAGCCGTAACTAACACTAACCCGCGCTCTCACACGCACTCTCCCAGTAAAGCGTTGCCGTACCCTCACCTGGACCCTAAACCATCCCCGTCCCCTAACCCTAACCCTAGCCCGAACCCTAACCCTAACCCTTCCCCGAAGCCTGACCCTCACTCGTCCCCTAATCCTAACCCGTACGCTAACACTAACCCGCGCACTCACACGCACGCTCCCCATAAAGCGTTGCCGTACCCTCACCTGGACCCTAAACTGTCCCCGTCCCCTTACCCTAACCCTAGCCCGAACCCTAACCCTAAAACTTCCCCGAAGCCTGACCCTCACCCGTCCCCTAATCCTAACCCGTACGCTAACACTACCCCGCGCCCTCACACGCACGCTCCCGCTAAAGCATTGCCGTACCCTCACCTGGACCCTAAACCGTCCCCGTCCCCTAACCCTAACCCTAGCCCGAACCCTAACCCTAACCCTTCCCCGAAGCCTGACCCTCACCCGTCCCCTAATCCTAACCCGTACGCTAACACTAACCCGCGCCCTCACACGCACGCTCCCCCTAAAGCGTTGCCGTACCCTCACCTGGACCCTAAACCGTCCCCGTCCCCTAACCCTAACCCTAGCCCGAACCCTAACCCTAACCCTTCCCCGAAGCCTGACCCTCGCCCGTGCCCTAATCCTAACCCGTACGCTAACACTAACCCGCGCCCTCACACGCACGCTCCCCCTAAAGCGTTGCCGTACCCTCACCTGGACCCTAAACCGTCCCCGTCCCCTAAGCCTAACCCTAGCCCGAACCCTAACCCTAACCATTCCCCGAAGCCTGACCCTCACCCGTCCCCTAATCCTAACCCGTACACTAACACTAACCCGCGCCCTCACACGCACGCTCCCCCTAAAGCGTTGCCGTACCCTCACCTGGACCCTAAACCGTCCCCGTCCCCTAACCCTAACCCTAGTCCAAACCCTAACCCTAACCCTTCCCCGAAGCCTGACCCTCACCCGTCCCCTAATCCTAACCCGTACGCTAACACTAACCCGCGCCCTCACACGCACGCTCCCCCTAAAGCGTTGCCGTACCCTCACCTGGACCCTAAACCATCCCCGTCCCCTAACCCTAACCCTAGCCCGAACCCTAACCGTAACCCTTCCCCGAAGCCTGACCCTCACCCGTCCCCTAATCCTAACCCGTACGCTAACACTAACCCGTGCCCTCACACGCACGCTCCCCCTAAAGCGTTGCCGTACCCTCACCTGGACCCTAAACCGTCCCCGGTCCTAACCCTAACCCTAGCCCGAACCCTAACCCTAACCCTTCCCCGAAGCCTGACCCTCACCCGTCCCCTAATCCTAACCCGTACGCTAACACTAACCCGCGCCCTCACACGCACGCTCCCCCTAAAACGTTGCCGTACCCTCACCTGGACCCTAAACCGTCCCCGTCCCCTAACCCTAACCCTAGCCCGAACCCTAACCCTAACCCTTCCCCAAAGCCTGACCCTCACCCGTCCCCTAATCCTAACCCGTAAGCTAACACTAACCCTCGCCCTCACACGCACGCTCCCCCTAAAGCGTTGCCGTACCCTCACCTGGACCCTAAACCGTCCCCGTCCCCTAACCCTAACCCTAGCCCGAACCCTAACCCTAACCCTTCCCCGAAGCCTGACCCTCAACCGTCCCCTACTCCTAACCCGTACGCTAACACTAACCCACGCCCTCACACACACGCTCCCCCTAAAGCTTTGCCGTACCCTCACTTGGACTCTAAACCGTCCCTGTCCCGTAACCCTAACCCTAGCCCGACCCCTAACCCTAACCCTTCCCCGAACCCTGACCCTCACCCGTCCCCTAATCCTAACCCGTACGCTAACACTAACCCGCGCCCTCACACGCACGCTCCCCCTAAAGCGTTGCCGTACCCTCACCTGGACCCTAAACCGTCCCCGTCCCCTAACCCTAACCCTAGCCCGAACCCTAACCCTAACCCTTCCCCGAAGCCTGACCCTCACCCGTCCCCTAATCCTCACCCGTACGCTAACACTAACCCGCGCCCTCACACGCTCTCTCCGCCTAAAGCGTTGCCGTACCCTCACTTGAACCCTAAACTGTCCCCGTCCCCTAACCCTAACTCTAACCCGAACCCTAACCCTAACTCTTCCCCGAAGCCTGACCCTCACCCGTCCCCTAATCCTAACCCGTACGCTAACACTAACCCGCGCCCTCACACTCACGCTCCCCCTAAAGCGTTGCCGTACCCTCACCTGGCCCCTAAACCGTCCCCGTCCCCTAACCCTAACCCTAGCCCGAACCCTAACCCTAATCCTTCCCCGAAGCCTGACCCTCACCCGTCCCCTAATCCTAACCCGTACGCTAACACTACCCCGCGCCCTCACACGCACGCTCCCCCTAAAGCGTTGCCGTACCCTCACCTGGCCCCTAAACCGTCCCCGTCCCCTAACCCTAACCCTAGCCCGAACCCTAACCCTAATCCTTCCCCGAAGCCTGACCCTCACCCGTCCCCTAATCCTAACCCGTACGCTAACACTAACCCGCGCCCTCACACGCTCGCTCCCCATAAAGCGTTGCCGTACCCTCACCTGGACCCTAAGCCGTCCCCATCCCCTAACCCTAACCCTAGCCCGAACCCTAACCCTTACACTTCCCCGAAGCCTGACCCTCACCCGTCCCCTAATGCTAACCCGTACGCTAACACTAACCCGCGCCCTCACACGCACGCTCCCCCTAAAGCGTTGCCGTACCCTCACCTGGACCCTAAACCGTCCCCGTCCCCTAACCCTAACCCTAGCCCGAACCCTAACACTAACCCTTCCCCGAAGCCTGACCCTCAACCGTCCCGTACTCCTAACCCGTACGCTAACACTAACCCACGCCCTCACACACACGCTCCCCCTAAAGCTTTGCCGTACCCTCACCTGGACTCTAAACCGTCCCTGTCCCGTAACCCTAACCCTAGCCCGACCCCTAACCCTAACCCTGCCCCGAACCCTGACCCTCACCCTTCCCCTAATCCTAACCCGTACGCGAACACTAACCCGCGCCCTAACACGCACGCTCCCCCTAAAGCGTTGCCGTATCCTCACCTGGACGCTAAACCGTCCCCGTCCCCTAACCATACCCCTAGCCCGAACCCTAACCCTAACACTTCCCCGAAGCCTGACCCTCGCCCGTCCGCTAATCCTAACCCGTACGCTAACACTAACCCGCGCCCTCACACGCACCCTCCCCCTAAAGCGTTGCCGTACCCTCACCAGGACCCTAAACTGTCCCCGTCCCCTAATCCTAACCCTAGCCCGAACCCTAACCCTAACCCTTCCCCGAAGCCTGACCCTCACCCGTCCCTTAATCCTAACTCGTACACTAACACTAACCCACGCCCTCACACGCACGCTCCCCCTAAAGCGTTGCCGTACCCTCACCTGGACACTAAACCGTCCCCGTCCCCTAACCCTAACCCTAGCCTGAACCCTAACCCTAACCCTTCCCCGAAGCCTGACCCGCACCCGTCCCCTAATCCTAAGCCGTAACTAACACTAACCCGCGCTCTCACACGCACTCTCCCAGTAAAGCGTTGCCGTACCCTCACCTGGACCCTAAACCATCCCCGTCCCCTAACCCTAACCCTAGCCCGAACCCTAACCCTAACCCTTCCCCGAAGCCTGACCCTCACTCGTCCCCTAATCCTAACCCGTACGCTAACACTAACCCGCGCACTCACACGCACGCTCCCCATAAAGCGTTGCCGTACCCTCACCTGGACCCTAAACTGTCCCCGTCCCCTTACCCTAACCCTAGCCCGAACCCTAACCCTAAAACTTCCCCGAAGCCTGACCCTCACCCGTCCCCTAATCCTAACCCGTACGCTAACACTACCCCGCGCCCTCACACGCACGCTCCCGCTAAAGCATTGCCGTACCCTCACCTGGACCCTAAACCGTCCCCGTCCCCTAACCCTAACCCTAGCCCGAACCCTAACCCTAACCCTTCCCCGAAGCCTGACCCTCACCCGTCCCCTAATCCTAACCCGTACGCTAACACTAACCCGCGCCCTCACACGCACGCTCCCCCTAAATCGTTGCCGTACCCTCACCTGGACCCTAAACCGTCCCCGTCCCCTAACCCTAACCCTAGCCCGAACCCTAACCCTAACCCTTCCCCGAAGCCTGACCCTCGCCCGTGCCCTAATCCTAACCCGTACGCTAACACTAACCCGCGCCCTCACACGCACGCTCCCCCTAAAGCGTTGCCGTACCCTCACCTGGACCCTAAACCGTCCCCGTCCCCTAAGCCTAACCCTAGCCCGAACCCTAACCCTAACCATTCCCCGAAGCCTGACCCTCACCCGTCCCCTAATCCTAACCCGTACACTAACACTAACCCGCGCCCTCACACGCACGCTCCCCCTAAAGCGTTGCCGTACCCTCACCTGGACCCTAAACCGTCCCCGTCCCCTAACCCTAACCCTAGTCCAAACCCTAACCCTAACCCTTCCCCGAAGCCTGACCCTCACCCGTCCCCTAATCCTAACCCGTACGCTAACACTAACCCGCGCCCTCACACGCACGCTCCCCCTAAAGCGTTGCCGTACCCTCACCTGTACCCTAAACCATCCCCGTCCCCTAACCCTAACCCTAGCCCGAACCCTAACCGTAACCCTTCCCCGAAGCCTGACCCTCACCCGTCCCCTAATCCTAACCCGTACGCTAACACTAACCCGTGCCCTCACACGCACGCTCCCCCTAAAGCGTTGCCGTACCCTCACCTGGACCCTAAACCGTCCCCGGTCCTAACCCTAACCCTAGCCCGAACCCTAACCCTAACCCTTCCCCGAAGCCTGACCCTCACCCGTCCCCTAATCCTAACCCGTACGCTAACACTAACCCGCGCCCTCACACGCACGCTCCCCCTAAAACGTTGCCGTACCCTCACCTGGACCCTAAACCGTCCCCGTCCCCTAACCCTAACCCTAGCCCGAACCCTAACCCTAACCCTTCCCCAAAGCCTGACCCTCACCCGTCCCCTAATCCTAACCCGTAAGCTAACACTAACCCTCGCCCTCACACGCACGCTCCCCCTAAAGCGTTGCCGTACCCTCACCTGGACCCTAAACCGTCCCCGTCCCCTAACCCTAACCCTAGCCCGAACCCTAACCCTAACCCTTCCCCGAAGCCTGACCCTCAACCGTCCCCTACTCCTAACCCGTACGCTAACACTAACCCACGCCCTCACACACACGCTCCCCCTAAAGCTTTGCCGTACCCTCACTTGGACTCTAAACCGTCCCTGTCCCGTAACCCTAACCCTAGCCCGACCCCTAACCCTAACCCTTCCCCGAACCCTGACCCTCACCCGTCCCCTAATCCTAACCCGTACGCTAACACTAACCCGCGCCCTCACACGCACGCTCCCCCTAAAGCGTTGCCGTACCCTCACCTGGACCCTAAACCGTCCCCGTCCCCTAACCCTAACCCTAGCCCGAACCCTAACCCTAACCCTTCCCCGAAGCCTGACCCTCACCCGTCCCCTAATCCTCACCCGTACGCTAACACTAACCCGCGCCCTCACACGCTCTCTCCGCCTAAAGCGTTGCCGTACCCTCACTTGGACCCTAAACTGTCCCCGTCCCCTAACCCTAACTCTAACCCGAACCCTAACCCTAACTCTTCCCCGAAGCCTGACCCTCACCCGTCCCCTAATCCTAACCCGTACGCTAACACTAACCCGCGCCCTCACACTCACGCTCCCCCTAAAGCGTTGCCGTACCCTCACCTGGCCCCTAAACCGTCCCCGTCCCCTAACCCTAACCCTAGCCCGAACCCTAACCCTAATCCTTCCCCGAAGCCTGACCCTCACCCGTCCCCTAATCCTAACCCGTACGCTAACACTACCCCGCGCCCTCACACGCACGCTCCCCCTAAAGCGTTGCCGTACCCTCACCTGGCCCCTAAACCGTCCCCGTCCCCTAACCCTAACCCTAGCCCGAACCCTAACCCTAATCCTTCCCCGAAGCCTGACCCTCACCCGTCCCCTAATCCTAACCCGTACGCTAACACTAACCCGCGCCCTCACACGCTCGCTCCCCATAAAGCGTTGCCGTACCCTCACCTGGACCCTAAGCCGTCCCCATCCCCTAACCCTAACCCTAGCCCGAACCCTAACCCTTACACTTCCCCGAAGCCTGACCCTCACCCGTCCCCTAATGCTAACCCGTACGCTAACACTAACCCGCGCCCTCACACGCACGCTCCCCCTAAAGCGTTGCCGTACCCTCACCTGGACCCTAAACCGTCCCCGTCCCCTAACCCTAACCCTAGCCCGAACCCTAACACTAACCCTTCCCCGAAGCCTGACCCTCAACCGTCCCGTACTCCTAACCCGTACGCTAACACTAACCCACGCCCTCACACACACGCTCCCCCTAAAGCTTTGCCGTACCCTCACCTGGACTCTAAACCGTCCCTGTCCCGTAACCCTAACCCTAGCCCGACCCCTAACCCAAACCCTTCCCCGAACCCTGACCCTCACCCGTCCCCTAATCCTAACCCGTACGCTAACACTAACCCGCGCCCTCACACGCACGCTCCCCCTAAAGCGTTGCCGTATCCTCACCTGGACGCTAAACCGTCCCCGTCACCTAACCATACCCCTAGCCCGAACCCTAACCCTAACACTTCCCCGAAGCCTGACCCTCGCCCGTCCCCTAATCCTAACCCGTACGCTAACACTAACCCGCGCCCTCACACGCACCCTCCCCCTAAAGCGTTGCCGTACCCTCACCTGGACCCTAAACCGTCCCCGTCCCCTAAGCCTAACCCTAGCCCGAACCCTAACCCTAACCCTTCCCCGAAGCCTGACCCTCACCCGTCCCTTAATCCTAACCCGTACTCTAACACTAACCCACGCCCTCACACGCACGCTCCCCCTAAAGCGTTGCCGTACCCTCACCTGGACACTAAACCGTCCCCGTCCCCTAACCCTAACCCTAGCCTGAACCCTAACCCTAACCCTTCCCAAGCCTGACCCGCACACGTCCCCTAATCCTAAGCCGTAACTAACACTAACCCGCGCTCTCACACGCACTCTCCCCGTAAAGCGTTGCCGTACCCTCACCTGGACCCTAAACCATCCCCGTCCCCTAACCCTAACCCTAGCCCGAACCCTAACCCTAACCCTTCCCCGAAGCCTGACCCTCACTCGTCCCCTAATCCTAACCCGTACGCTAACACTAACCCGCGCACTCACACGCACGCTCCCCATAAAGCGTTGCCGTACCATCACCTGGACCCTAAACTGTCCCCTTCCCCTTACCCTAACCCTAGCCCGAAACCTAACCCTAAAACTTCCCCGAAGCCTGACCCTCACCCGTCCCCTAATCCTAACCCGTACGCTAACACTACCCCGCGCCCTCACACGCACGCTCCCGCTAAAGCATTGCCGTACCCTCACCTGGACCCTAAACCGTCCCCGTCCCCTAACCCTAACCCTAGCCCGAACCCTAACCCTAACCCTTCCCCGAAGCCTGACCCTCACACGTCCCCTAATCCTAACCCGTACGCTAACACTAACCCGCCCCCTCACACGCACGCTCCCCCTAAAGCGTTGCCGTACCCTCACCTGGACCCTAAACCGTCCCCGTCCCCTAACCCTAACCCTAGCCCGAACCCTAACCCTAACCCTTCCCCGAAGCCTGACCCTCGCCCGTCCCCTAATCCTAACCCGTACGCTAACACTAACCCGCGCCCTCACACGCACGCTCCCGCTAAAGCGTTGCCGTACCCTCACCTGGACCCTAAACCGTCCCCGTCCCCTAACCCTAACCCTAGCCCGAACCCTAACCCTAACCCTTCCCCGAAGCCTGACCCTCACCCGTCCCCTAATCCTAACCCGTACGCTAACACTAACCCGCGCCCTCACACGCACGCTCCCCCTAAAGCGTTGCCGTACCCTCACCTGGACCCTAAACCATCCCCGTCCCCTAACCCTAACCCTAGCCCGAACCCTAACTCTAACCTTTCCCCTAAGCCTGACCCTCACCCGTCCCCTAATCCTAACCCGTACGCTAACACTAACCTGCGCCCTCACACGCACGCTCCCCCTAAAGCGTTGCCGTACCCTCACCTGGACCCTAAACCGTCCCCGTCCCCTAACCCTAACCCTAGCCCGTACCCTAACCCTAACCCTTCCCCGAAGGCTGACCCTCACCCGTCCCCTAATCCTAACCCGTACGCTAACACTACCCCGCGCCCTCACACGCACGCTTCCCCTAAAGCGTTGCCGTACCCTCACCTGGACCCTAAACCGTCCCCGTCCCCTAACCCTAACCCTAACCCTTCCCCGAAGGCTGACCCTCACCTTTCCCCTAATCCTAACCCGTACGCTAACACTAACCCGCCCCCTCACACGCACGCTCCCCCTAAAGCGTTGCCGTACCCTCACCTGGACCCTAAACCGTCCCCGTCCCCTAACCGTAACCCTAGCCCGAACCCTAACCCTAACCCTTCCCCGAAGCCTGACCCTCACCCGTCCCCTAATCCTAACCCGTACGCTAACACTAACCCGCGCCCTCACACGCACGCTCCCCCTAAAGCGTTGCCGTATGCTCACCTGGACCCTAAACCGTCCCCGTCCCCTAACCCTAACCCTAGCCCGAACCCTAACCCTAACCCTTCCCCGAAGCCTGACCCTCACACGTCCGCTAATCCTAACCCGTACGCTAACAATAACCCGCGCCCTCACACGCACGCTCCCCCTAAAGCGTTGCCGTACCCTCACCTGGACCCTAAACCGTCCCCGTCCCCTAACCCTAACCCTAGCCCTAACCCTAACCCTAACCCTTCCCCGAAGCCTGACCCTCACCCGTCCCCTAATCCTAACCCGTACGCTAACACTAACCCGCGCCCTCACACGCACGCTCCCCGTAAAGCGTTGCCGTACCCTCACCTGGACCCTAAACCGTCCCCGTCCCCTAACCCTAACCCTAGCCCGAACCCTAACCCTAACCCTTCCCCGAAGCCTGACCCTCTCCCGTCCCCTAATCCTAACCCGTACGCTAACACTAACCTGCACCCTCACACGCACGCTCCCCCTAAAGCGTTGCCGTACCCTCACCTGGACCCTAAACCGTCCCCGTCCCCTAACCCTAACCCTAGCCCGAACCCTAACCCTAACCCTTCCCCGAAGCCTGACCCTCACCCGTCCCCTAATCCTAACCCGTACGCTAACACTAACCCGCGCCCTCACACGCACGCTCCCCCTAAAGCGTTGCCGTACCCTCACCTGGACCCTAAACCGTCCCCGTCCCCTAAACCTAACCCTAGCCCGAACCCTAACCCTAACCCTTCCCCGAAGCCTCACCCTCACCCGTCCCCTAACCCTAACCCGTACGCTAACACTAACCCGCGCCCTCACACGCACGCTCCCCCTAAAGCGTTGCCGTACCCTCACCTGGACCCTAAACCGTCCCCGTCCCCTAACCCTAACCCTAGCCCGAACCCTAACCCTAACCCTTCCCCGAAGCCTGACCCTCACCCGTCCCCTAATCCTCACCCGTACGCTAACACTAACCCGCGCCCTCACACGCTCTCTCCGCCTAAAGCGTTGCCGTACCCTCACTTGGACCCTAAACTGTCCCCGTCCCCTAACCCTAACTCTAGCCCGAACCCTAACCCTAACTCTTCCCCGAAGCCTGACCCTCACCCGTCCCCTAATCCTAACCCGTACGCTAACACTAACCCGCGCCCTCACACTCACGCTCCCCCTAAAGCGTTGCCGTACCCTCACCTGGCCCCTAAACCGTCCCCGTCCCCTAACCCTAACCCTAGCCCGAACCCTAACCCTAATCCTTCCCCGAAGCCTGACCCTCACCCGTCCCCTAATCCTAACCCGTACGCTAACACTACCCCGCGCCCTCACACGCACGCTCCCCCTAAAGCGTTGCCGTACCCTCACCTGGCCCCTAAACCGTCCCCGTCCCCTAACCCTAACCCTAGCCCGAACCCTAACCCTAATCCTTCCCCGAAGCCTGACCCTCACCCGTCCCCTAATCCTAACCCGTACGCTAACACTAACCCGCGCCCTCACACGCTCGCTCCCCATAAAGCGTTGCCGTACCCTCACCTGGACCCTAAGCCGTCCCCATCCCCTAACCCTAACCCTAGCCCGAACCCTAACCGTTACACTTCCCCGAAGCCTGACCCTCACTCGTCCCCTAATGCTAACCCGTACGCTAACACTAACCCGCGCCCTCACACGCACGCTCCCCCTAAAGCGTTGCCGTACCCTCACCTGGACCCTAAACCGTCCCCGTCCCCTAACCCTAACCCTAGCCCGAACCCTAACACTAACCCTTCCCCGAAGCCTGACCCTCAACCGTCCCGTACTCCTAACCCGTACGCTAACACTAACCCAGGCCCTCACACACACGCTCCCCCTAAAGCTTTGCCGTACCCTCACCTGGACTCTAAACCGTCCCTGTCCCGTAACCCTAACCCTAGCCCGACCCCTAACCCAAACCCTTCCCCGAACCCTGACCCTCACCCGTCCCCTAATCCTAACCCGTACGCTAACACTAACCCGCGCCCTCACACGCACGCTCCCCCTAAAGCGTTGCCGTATCCTCACCTGGACGCTAAACCGTCCCCGTCACCTAACCATACCCCTAGCCCGAACCCTAACCCTAACACTTCCCCGAAGCCTGACCCTCGCCCGTCCCCTAATCCTAACCCGTACGCTAACACTAACCCGCGCCCTCACACGCACCCTCCCCCTAAAGCGTTGCCGTACCCTCACCTGGACCCTAAACCGTCCCCGTCCCCTAAGCCTAACCCTAGCCCGAACCCTAACCCTAACCCTTCCCCGAAGCCTGACCCTCACCCGTCCCTTAATCCTAACCCGTACACTAACACTAACCCACGCCCTCACACGCACGCTCCCCCTAAAGCGTTGCCGTACCCTCACCTGGACACTAAACCGTCCCCGTCCCCTAACCCTAACCCTAGCCTGAACCCTAACCCTAACCCTTCCCAAGCCTGACCCGCACACGTCCCCTAATCCTAAGCCGTAACTAACACTAACCCGCGCTCTCACACGCACTCTCCCCGTAAAGCGTTGCCGTACCCTCACCTGGACCCTAAACCATCCCCGTACCCTAACCCTAACCCTAGCCCGAACCCTAACCCTAACCCTTCCCCGAAGCCTGACCCTCACTCGTCCCCTAATCCTAACCCGTACGCTAACACTAACCCGCGCACTCACACGCACGCTCCCCATAAAGCGTTGCCGTACCATCACCTGGACCCTAAACTGTCCCCTTCCCCTTACCCTAACCCTAGCCCGAACCCTAACCCTAAAACTTCCCTGAAGCCTGACCCTCACCCGTCCCCTAATCCTAACCCGTACGCTAACACTACCCCGCGCCCTCACACGCACGCTCCCGCTAAAGCATTGCCGTACCCTCACCTGGACCCTAAACCGTCCCCGTCCCCTAACCCTAACCCTAGCCCGAACCCTAACCCTAACCCTTCCCCGAAGCCTGACCCTCAAACGTCCCCTAATCCTAACCCGTACGCTAACACTAACCCGCCCCCTCACACGCACGCTCCCCCTAAAGCGTTGCCGTACCCTCACCTGGACCCTAAACCGTCCAAGTCCCCTAACCCTAACCCTAGCCCGAACCCTAACCCTAACCCTTCCCCGAAGCCTGACCCTCGCCCGTCCCCTAATCCTAACCCGTACGCTAACACTAACCCGCGCCCTCTCACGCACGCTCCCGCTAAAGCGTTGCCGTACCCTCACCTGGACCCTAAACCGTCCCCGTCCCCTAATCCTAACCCTAGCCCGAACCCTAACCCTAACCCTTCCCCGAAGCCTGACCCTCACCCGTCCCCTAATCCTAACCCGTACGCTAACACTAACCCGCGCCCTCACACGCACGCTCCCCCTAAAGCGTTGCCGTACCCTCACCTGGACCCTAAACCGTCCCCGTCCCCTAACCCTAACCCTAGCCCGTACCCTAACCCTAACCCTTCCCCGAAGGCTGACCCTCACCCGTCCCCTAATCCTAACCCGTACGCTAACACTACCCCGCGCCCTCACACGCACGCTTCCCCTAAAGCGTTGCCGTACCCTCACCTGGACCCTAAACCGTCCCCGTCCCCTAACCCTAACCCTAACCCTTCTCCGAAGGCTGACCCTCACCTTTCCCCTAATCCTAACCCGTACGCTAACACTAACCCGCGCCCTCACACGCACGCTCCCCCTAAAGCGTTGCCGTACACTCACCTGGACCCTAAACCGTCCCCGTCCCCTAACCGTAACCCTAGCCCGAATCCTAACCCTAACCCTTCCCCGAAGCCTGACCCTCACCCGTCCCCTAATCCTAACCCGTACGCTAACACTAACCCGCGCCCTCACACGCACGCTCCCCCTAAAGCGTTGCCGTACGCTCACCTGGACCCTAAACCGTCCCCGTCCCCTAACCCTAACCCTAGCCCGAACCCTAACCCTAACCCTTCCCCGAAGCCTGACCCTCACACGTCCGCTAATCCTAACCCGTACGCTAACAATAACCCGCGCCCTCACACGCACGCTCCCCCTAAAGCGTTGCCGTACCCTCACCTGGACCCTAAACCGTCCCCGTCCCCTAACCCTAACCCTAGCCCTAACCCTAACCCTAACCCTTCCCCGAAGCCTGACCCTCACCCGTCCCCTAATCCTAACCCGTACGCTAACACTAACCCGCGCCCTCACACGCACGCTCCCCGTAAAGCGTTGCCGTACCCTCACCTGGACCCTAAACCGTCCCCGTCCCCTAACCCTAACCCTAGCCCGAACCCTAACCCTAACCCTTCCCCGAAGCCTGAACCTCTCCCGTCCCCTAATCCTAACCCGTACGCTAACACTAACCGGCACCCTCACACGCACGCTCCCCCTAAAGCGTTGCCGTACCCTCACCTGGACCCTAAACCGTCCCCGTCCCCTAACCCTAACCCTAGCCCGAACCCTAACCCTAACCCTTCCCCGAAGCCTGACCCTCACCCGTCCCCTAATCCTAACCCGTACGCTAACACTAACCCGCGCCCTCACACGCACGCTCCCCCTAAAGCGTTGCCGTACCCTCACCTGGACCCTAAACCGTCCCCGTCCCCTAAACCTAACCCTAGCCCGAACCCTAACCCTAACCCTTCCCCGAAGCCTCACCCTCACCCGTCCCCTAACCCTAACCCGTACGCTAACACTAACCCGCGCCCTCACACGCACGCTCCCCCTAAAGCGTTGCCGTACCCTCACCTGGACCCTAAACCGTCCCCGTCCCCTAACCCTAACCCTAGCCCGAACCCTAACCCTAACCCTTCCCCGAAGCCTGACACTCACCCGTCCCCTAATCCTAAGCCTTACGCTAACACTAACCCGTGCCCTCACACGCACGCTCCCCCTAAAGCGTTGCCGTACCCTCACCTGGACCCTAAACCGTCCCCGTCCCCTAACCCTAACCCTAGCCCGAACCCTAACCCTAACCCTTCCCCGAAGCCTGACCCTCACCCGTCCCCTAATCCTAACCCGTACGCTAACACTAACCCACGCCCTCACACGCACGCTCCCCCTAAAGCGTTGCCGTACCCTCACCTGGACCCTAAACCGTCCCCGTCCCCTAACCCTAACCCTAGCCCGAACCCTAACCCTAACCCTTCCCCGAAGCCTGACCCTCTCCCGTCCCCTAATCCTAACCCGTACGCTAACACTAACCCGCGCCCTCACACGCACGCTCCCCCTAAAGCGTTGCCGTTCCCTCACCTGGAGCCTAAACCGTCCCCGTCCCCTAACCCTAACCCTAGCCCGAACTCTAACCCTCACCCTTCCCCGAAGCCTGACCCTCACCCGTCCCCTAATCCTAACCCGTACGCTAACACTAACCCGCGCCCTCACACGCATGCTCCCCGTAAAGCGTTTCCGTACCCTCACCTGGACCCTAAACCGTCCCCGTCCCCTTACCCTAACCCTAGCCCGAACCCTAACCCTAACCCTTCCCCGAAGCCTGACCCTCACCCGTCCCCTAATCCTAACCCGTACGCTAACACTAACCCGCGCCCTCACACGCACGCTCACCCTAAAGCGTTGCCGTACCCTCACCTGGACCCTAAACCGTCCCCGTCCCCTAACCATAACCCTAGCCCGAACCCTTACCCTAACCCTTCCCCGAAGCCTGACCCTCACCCGTCCCCTAATCCTAACCCGTACGCTAACACTAACCCACGCCCTCACACACACGCTCCCCCTAAAGCGTTGCCGTACCCTCACCTGGACCCTAAACCGTCCCCGTCCCCTAACCCTAACCCTAGCCCGAACCCTAACCCTAACCCTTCCCCGAAGCCTGACCCTCACCCGTCCCCTAATCCTAACCCGTACGCTAACACTAACCCACGCCCTCACACACACGCTCCCCCTAAAGCGTTGCCGTACCCTCACCTGGACCCTAAACCGTCCCCGTCCCCTAACCCTAACCCTAGCCCGAACCCTAACCCTAACCCTTCTCCGAAGCCTGACCCTCACCCGTTCCCTAATCCTAACCCGTACGCTAACACTAACCCACGCCCTCACACGCACGCTCCCCGTAAAGCGTTGCCGTACCCTCACCTGGACCCTAAACCGTCCCCGTCCCCTAAACCTAACCCTAGCCCGAACCCTAACCCTAACCCTTCCCCGAAGCCTGACCCTCTCCCGTCCCCTAATCCTAACCCGTACGCTAACACTAACCCGCGCCCTCACACGCACGCTCCCCCTAAAGCGTTGCCGTTCCCTGACCTGGACCCTAAACCGTCCCTGTCCCCTAAACCTAACCCTAGCCCGAACCCTAACCCTCACCCTTCCCCGAAGCCTGACCCTCACCCGTCCCCTAATCCTAACCCGTACGCTAACACTAACCCGCGCCCTCACACGCATGCTCCCCCTAAAGCATTGCCGTACCCTCACCTGGACCCTAAACCGTCCCCGTCCCCTTACCCTAACCCTATCCCGAACCCTAACCCTAACCCTTCCCCGAAGCCTGACCCTCACCCATCCCCTAATCCTAACCCGTACGCTAACACTAACCCGCGCCCTCACACGCACGCTCACCCTAAAGCGTTGCCGTACCCTCACCTGGACCCTAAACCGTCCCCGTCCCCTAACCATAACCCTAGCCCGAACCCTTACCCTAACCCTTCCCCGAAGCCTGACCCTCTCCCGTCCCCTAATCCTAACCCGTACGCTAACACTAACCCGCGCCCTCACACACACGCTCCCCCTAAAGCGTTGCCGTACCCTCACCTGGACCCTAAACCGTCCCCGTCCCCTAACCCTAACCCTAGCCCGAACCCTAACCCTAACCCTTCCCCGAAGCCTGACCCTCACCCGTCCCCTAATCCTAACCCGTACGCTAACACTAACCCACGCCCTCACACGCACGCTCCCCCTAAAGCGTTGCCGTACCCTCACCTGGACCCTAAACCGTCCCCGTCCCCTATCCGTAACCCTAGCCCGAATCCTAACCCTAACCCTTCCCCGAAGCCTGACCCTCACCCGTCCCCTAATCCTAACCCGTACGCTAACACTAACCCGCGCCCTCACACGCACGCTCCCCCTAAAGCGTTGCCGTACGCTCACCTGGACCCTAAACCGACCCCGTCCCCTAACCCTAACCCTAGCCCGAACCCTAACCCTAACCCTTCCCCGAAGCCTGACCCTCACACGTCCGCTAATCCTAACCCGTACGCTAACAATAACCCGCGCCCTCACACGCACGCTCCCCCTAAAGCGTTGCCGTACCCTCACCTGGACCCTAAACCGTCCCCGTCCCCTAACCCTAACCCTAGCCCTAACCCTAACCCTAACCCTTCCCCGAAGCCTGACCCTCACCCGTCCCCTAATCCTAACCCGTACGCTAACACTAACCCGCGCCCTCACACGCACGCTCCCCGTAAAGCGTTGCCGTACCCTCACCTGGACCCTAAACCGTCCCCGTCCCCTAACCCTAACCCTAGCCCGAACCCTAACCCTAACCCTTCCCCGAAGCCTGACCCTCTCCCGTCCCCTAATCCTAACCCGTACGCTAACACTAACCGGCACCCTCACACGCACGCTCCCCCTAAAGCGTTGCCGTACCCTCACCTGGACCCTAAACCGTCCCCGTCCCCTAACCCTAACCCTAGCCCGAACCCTAACCCTAACCCTTCCCCGAAGCCTGACCCTCACCCGTCCCCTAATCCTAACCCGTACGCTAACACTAACCCGCGCCCTCACACGCACGCTCCCCCTAAAGCGTTGCCGTACCCTCACCTGGACCCTAAACCGTCCCCGTCCCCTAAACCTAACCCTAGCCCGAACCCTAACCCTAACCCTTCCCCGAAGCCTCACCCTCACCCGTCCCCTAACCCTAACCCGTACGCTAACACTAACCCGCGCCCTCACACGCACGCTCCCCCTAAAGCGTTGCCGTACCCTCACCTGGACCCTAAACCGTCCCCGTCCCCTAACCCTAACCCTAGCCCGAACCCTAACCCTAACCCTTCCCCGAAGCCTGACACTCACCCGTCCCCTAATCCTAAGCCTTACGCTAACACTAACCCGTGCCCTCACACGCACGCTCCCCCTAAAGCGTTGCCGTACCCTCACCTGGACCCTAAACCGTCCCCGTCCCCTAACCCTAACCCTAGCCCGAACCCTAACCCTAACACTTCCCCGAAGCCTGACCCTCACACGTCCCCTAATCCTAACCCGTACGCTAACACTAACCCGCGCCCTCACACGCACGCTCCCCCTAAAGCGTTGCCGTACCCTCACCTGGACCCTAAACCGTCCCCGTCCCCTTACCCTAACCCTAGCCCGAACCCTAACCCTAACCCTTCCCCGAAGCCTGACCCTCACCCGTCCCCTAATCCTAACCCGTACGCTAACACTAACCCGCGCCCTCACACGCACGCTCACCCTAAAGCGTTGCCGTACCCTCACCTGGACCCTAAACCGTCCCCGTCCCCTAACCATAACCCTAGCCCGAACCCTTACCCTAACCCTTCCCCGAAGCCTGACCCTCACCCGTCCCCTAATCCTAACCCGTACGCTAACACTAACCCACGCCCTCACACACACGCTCCCCCTAAAGCGTTGCCGTACCCTCACCTGGACCCTAAACCGTCCCCGTCCCCTAACCCTAACCCTAGCCCGAACCCTAACCCTAACCCTTCCCCGAAGCCTGACCCTCACCCGTTCCCTAATCCTAACCCGTACGCTAACACTAACCCACGCCCTCACACGCACGCTCCCCGTAAAGCGTTGCCGTACCCTCACCTGGACCCTAAACCGTCCCCGTCCCCTAAACCTAACCCTAGCCCGAACCCTAACCCTAACCCTTCCCCGAAGCCTGACCCTCTCCCGTCCCCTAATCCTAACCCGTACGCTAACACTAACCCGCGCCCTCACACGCACGCTCCCCCTAAAGCGTTGCCGTTCCCTCACCTGGACCCTAAACCGTCCCTGTCCCCTAAACCTAACCCTAGCCCGAACCCTAACCCTCACCCTTCCCCGAAGCCTGACCCTCACCCGTCCCCTAATCCTAACCCGTACGCTAACACTAACCCGCGCCCTCACACGCATGCTCCCCCTAAAGCGTTGCCGTACCCTCACCTGGACCCTAAACCGTCCCCGTCCCCTTACCCTAACCCTATCCCGAACCCTAACCCTAACCCTTCCCCGAAGCCTGACCCTCACCCATCCCCTAATCCTAACCCGTACGCTAACACTAACCCGCGCCCTCACACGCACGCTCACCCTAAAGCGTTGCCGTACCCTCACCTGGACCCTAAACCGTCCCCGTCCCCTAACCATAACCCTAGCCCGAACCCTTACCCTAACCCTTCCCCGAAGCCTGACCCTCTCCCGTCCCCTAATCCTAACCCGTACGCTAACACTAACCCGCGCCCTCACACACACGCTCCCCCTAAAGCGTTGCCGTACCCTCACCTGGACCCTAAACCGTCCCCGTCCCCTAACCCTAACCCTAGCCCGAACCCTAACCCTAACCCTTCCCCGAAGCCTGACCCTCACACGTCCGCTAATCCTAACCCGTACGCTAACAATAACCCGCGCCCTCACACGCACGCTCCCCCTAAAGCGTTGCCGTACCCTCACCTGGACCCTAAACCGTCCCCGTCCCCTAACCCTAACCCTAGCCCTAACCCTAACCCTAACCCTTCCCCGAAGCCTGACCCTCACCCGTCCCCTAATCCTAACCCGTACGCTAACACTAACCCGCGCCCTCACACGCACGCTCCCCCTAAAGCGTTGCCGTACCCTCACCTGGACCCTAAACCGTCCCCGTCCCCTAAACCTAACCCTAGCCCGAACCCTAACCCTAACCCTTCCCCGAAGCCTGACCCTCTCCCGTCCCCTAATCCTAACCCGTACGCTAACACTAACCGGCACCCTCACACGCACGCTCCCCCTAAAGCGTTGCCGTACCCTCACCTGGACCCTAAACCGTCCCCGTCCCCTAACCCAACCCTAGCCCGAACCCTAACCCTAACCCTTCCCCGAAGCCTGACCCTCACCCGTCCCCTAATCCTAACCCGTACGCTAACACTAACCCGCGCCCTCACACGCACGCTCCCCCTAAAGCGTTGCCGTACCCTCACCTGGACCCTAAACCGTCCCCGTCCCCTAAACCTAACCCTAGCCCGAACCCTAACCCTAACCCTTCCCCGAAGCCTCACCCTCACCCGTCCCCTAACCCTAACCCGTACGCTAACACTAACCCGCGCCCTCACACGCACGCTCCCCCTAAAGCGTTGCCGTACCCTCACCTGGACCCTAAACCGTCCCCGTCCCCTAACCCTAACCCTAGCCCGAACCCTAACCCTAACCCTTCCCCGAAGCCTGACACTCACCCGTCCCCTAATCCTAAGCCTTACGCTAACACTAACCCGTGCCCTCACACGCACGCTCCCCCTAAAGCGTTGCCGTACCCTCACCTGGACCCTAAACCGTCCCCGTCCCCTAACCCTAACCCTAGCCCGAACCCTAACCCTAACCCTTCCCCGAAGCCTGACCCTCACCCGTCCCCTAATCCTAACCCGTACGCTAACACTAACCCACGCCCTCACACGCACGCTCCCCCTAAAGCGTTGCCGTACCCTCACCTGGACCCTAAACCGTCCCCGTCCCCTAACCCTAACCCTAGCCCGAACCCTAACCCTAACCCTTCCCCGAAGCCTGACCCTCTCCCGTCCCCTAATCCTAACCCGTACGCTAACACTAACCCGCGCCCTCACACGCACGCTCCCCCTAAAGCGTTGCCGTTCCCTCACCTGGAGCCTAAACCGTCCCCGTCCCCTAACCCTAACCCTAGCCCGAACTCTAACCCTCACCCTTCCCCGAAGCCTGACCCTCACCCGTCCCCTAATCCTAACCCGTACGCTAACACTAACCCGCGCCCTCACACGCATGCTCCCCGTAAAGCGTTTCCGTACCCTCACCTGGACCCTAAACCGTCCCCGTCCCCTTACCCTAACCCTAGCCCGAACCCTAACCCTAACCCTTCCCCGAAGCCTGACCCTCACCCGTCCCCTAATCCTAACCCGTACGCTAACACTAACCCGCGCCCTCACACGCACGCTCACCCTAAAGCGTTGCCGTACCCTCACCTGGACCCTAAACCGTCCCCGTCCCCTAACCATAACCCTAGCCCGAACCCTTACCCTAACCCTTCCCCGAAGCCTGACCCTCACCCGTCCCCTAATCCTAACCCGTACGCTAACACTAACCCACGCCCTCACACACACGCTCCCCCTAAAGCGTTGCCGTACCCTCACCTGGACCCTAAACCGTCCCCGTCCCCTAACCCTAACCCTAGCCCGAACCCTAACCCTAACCCTTCCCCGAAGCCTGACCCTCACCCGTCCCCTAATCCTAACCCGTACGCTAACACTAACCCACGCCCTCACACACACGCTCCCCCTAAAGCGTTGCCGTACCCTCACCTGGACCCTAAACCGTCCCCGTCCCCTAACCCTAACCCTAGCCCGAACCCTAACCCTAACCCTTCCCCGAAGCCTGACCCTCACCCGTTCCCTAATCCTAACCCGTACGCTAACACTAACCCACGCCCTCACACGCACGCTCCCCGTAAAGCGTTGCCGTACCCTCACCTGGACCCTAAACCGTCCCCGTCCCCTAAACCTAACCCTAGCCCGAACCCTAACCCTAACCCTTCCCCGAAGCCTGACCCTCTCCCGTCCCCTAATCCTAACCCGTACGCTAACACTAACCCGCGCCCTCACACGCACGCTCCCCCTAAAGCGTTGCCGTTCCCTCACCTGGACCCTAAACCGTCCCTGTCCCCTAAACCTAACCCTAGCCCAAACCCTAACCCTCACCCTTCCCCGAAGCCTGACCCTCACCCGTCCCCTAATCCTAACCCGTACGCTAACACTAACCCGCGCCCTCACACGCATGCTCCCCCTAAAGCATTGCCGTACCCTCACCTGGACCCTAAACCGTCCCCGTCCCCTTACCCTAACCCTATCCCGAACCCTAACCCTAACCCTTCCCCGAAGCCTGACCCTCACCCATCCCCTAATCCTAACCCGTACGCTAACACTAACCCGCGCCCTCACACGCACGCTCACCCTAAAGCGTTGCCGTACCCTCACCTGGACCCTAAACCGTCCCCGTCCCCTAACCATAACCCTAGCCCGAACCCTTACCCTAACCCTTCCCCGAAGCCTGACCCTCTCCCGTCCCCTAATCCTAACCCGTACGCTAACACTAACCCGCGCCCTCACACACACGCTCCCCCTAAAGCGTTGCCGTACCCTCACCTGGACCCTAAACCGTCCCCGTCCCCTAACCCTAACCCTAGCCCGAACCCTAACCCTAACCCTTCCCCGAAGCCTGACCCTCACCCGTCCCCTAATCCTAACCCGTACGCTAACACTAACCCACGCCCTCACACGCACGCTCCCCCTAAAGCGTTGCCGTACCCTCACCTGGACCCTAAACCGTCCCCGTCCCCTATCCGTAACCCTAGCCCGAATCCTAACCCTAACCCTTCCCCGAAGCCTGACCCTCACCCGTCCCCTAATCCTAACCCGTACGCTAACACTAACCCGCGCCCTCACACGCACGGTCCCCCTAAAGCGTTGCCGTACGCTCACCTGGACCCTAAACCGTCCCCGTCCCCTAACCCTAACCCTAGCCCGAACCCTAACCCTAACCCTTCCCCGAAGCCTGACCCTCACACGTCCGCTAATCCTAACCCGTACGCTAACAATAACCCGCGCCCTCACACGCACGCTCCCCCTAAAGCGTTGCCGTACCCTCACCTGGACCCTAAACCGTCCCCGTCCCCTAACCCTAACCCTAGCCCTAACCCTAACCCTAACCCTTCCCCGAAGCCTGACCCTCACCCGTCCCCTAATCCTAACCCGTACGCTAACACTAACCCGCGCCCTCACACGCACGCTCCCCGTAAAGCGTTGCCGTACCCTCACCTGGACCCTAAACCGTCCCCGTCCCCTAACCCTAACCCTAGCCCGAACCCTAACCCTAACCCTTCCCCGAAGCCTGACCCTCTCCCGTCCCCTAATCCTAACCCGTACGCTAACACTAACCGGCACCCTCACACGCACGCTCCCCCTAAAGCGTTGCCGTACCCTCACCTGGACCCTAAACCGTCCCCGTCCCCTAACCCTAACCCTAGCCCGAACCCTAACCCTAACCCTTCCCCGAAGCCTGACCCTCACCCGTCCCCTAATCCTAACCCGTACGCTAACACTAACCCGCGCCCTCACACGCACGCTCCCCCTAAAGCGTTGCCGTACCCTCACCTGGACCCTAAACCGTCCCCGTCCCCTAAACCTAACCCTAGCCCGAACCCTAACCCTAACCCTTCCCCGAAGCCTCACCCTCACCCGTCCCCTAACCCTAACCCGTACGCTAACACTAACCCGCGCCCTCACACGCACGCTCCCCCTAAAGCGTTGCCGTACCCTCACCTGGACCCTAAACCGTCCCCGTCCCCTAACCCTAACCCTAGCCCGAACCCTAACCCTAACCCTTCCCCGAAGCCTGACACTCACCCGTCCCCTAATCCTAAGCCTTACGCTAACACTAACCCGTGCCCTCACACGCACGCTCCCCCTAAAGCGTTGCCGTACCCTCACCTGGACCCTAAACCGTCCCCGTCCCCTAACCCTAACCCTAGCCCGAACCCTAACCCTAACACTTCCCCGAAGCCTGACCCTCACACGTCCCCTAATCCTAACCCGTACGCTAACACTAACCCGCGCCCTCACACGCACGCTCCCCCTAAAGCGTTGCCGTACCCTCACCTGGACCCTAAACCGTCCCCGTCCCCTTACCCTAACCCTAGCCCGAACCCTAACCCTAACCCTTCCCCGAAGCCTGACCCTCACCCGTCCCCTAATCCTAACCCGTACGCTAACACTAACCCGCGCCCTCACACGCACGCTCACCCTAAAGCGTTGCCGTACCCTCACCTGGACCCTAAACCGTCCCCGTCCCCTAACCATAACCCTAGCCCGAACCCTTACCCTAACCCTTCCCCGAAGCCTGACCCTCACCCGTCCCCTAATCCTAACCCGTACGCTAACACTAACCCACGCCCTCACACACACGCTCCCCCTAAAGCGTTGCCGTACCCTCACCTGGACCCTAAACCGTCCCCGTCCCCTAACCCTAACCCTAGCCCGAACCCTAACCCTAACCCTTCCCCGAAGCCTGACCCTCACCCGTTCCCTAATCCTAACCCGTACGCTAACACTAACCCACGCCCTCACACGCACGCTCCCCGTAAAGCGTTGCCGTACCCTCACCTGGACCCTAAACCGTCCCCGTCCCCTAAACCTAACCCTAGCCCGAACCCTAACCCTAACCCTTCCCCGAAGCCTGACCCTCTCCCGTCCCCTAATCCTAACCCGTACGCTAACACTAACCCGCGCCCTCACACGCACGCTCCCCCTAAAGCGTTGCCGTTCCCTCACCTGGACCCTAAACCGTCCCTGTCCCCTAAACCTAACCCTAGCCCGAACCCTAACCCTCACCCTTCCCCGAAGCCTGACCCTCACCCGTCCCCTAATCCTAACCCGTACGCTAACACTAACCCGCGCCCTCACACGCATGCTCCCCCTAAAGCGTTGCCGTACCCTCACCTGGACCCTAAACCGTCCCCGTCCCCTTACCCTAACCCTATCCCGAACCCTAACCCTAACCCTTCCCCGAAGCCTGACCCTCACCCATCCCCTAATCCTAACCCGTACGCTAACACTAACCCGCGCCCTCACACGCACGCTCACCCTAAAGCGTTGCCGTACCCTCACCTGGACCCTAAACCGTCCCCGTCCCCTAACCATAACCCTAGCCCGAACCCTTACCCTAACCCTTCCCCGAAGCCTGACCCTCTCCCGTCCCCTAATCCTAACCCGTACGCTAACACTAACCCGCGCCCTCACACACACGCTCCCCCTAAAGCGTTGCCGTACCCTCACCTGGACCCTAAACCGTCCCCGTCCCCTAACCCTAACCCTAGCCCGAACCCTAACCCTAACCCTTCCCCGAAGCCTGACCCTCACACGTCCGCTAATCCTAACCCGTACGCTAACAATAACCCGCGCCCTCACACGCACGCTCCCCCTAAAGCGTTGCCGTACCCTCACCTGAACCCTAAACCGTCCCCGTCCCCTAACCCTAACCCTAGCCCTAACCCTAACCCTAACCCTTCCCCGAAGCCTGACCCTCACCCGTCCCCTAATCCTAACCCGTACGCTAACACTAACCCGCGCCCTCACACGCACGCTCCCCGTAAAGCGTTGCCGTACCCTCACCTGGACCCTAAACCGTCCCCGTCCCCTAACCCTAACCCTAGCCCGAACCCTAACCCTAACCCTTCCCCGAAGCCTGACCCTCTCCCGTCCCCTAATCCTAACCCGTACGCTAACACTAACCGGCACCCTCACACGCACGCTCCCCCTAAAGCGTTGCCGTACCCTCACCTGGACCCTAAACCGTCCCCGTCCCCTAACCCTAACCCTAGCCCGAACCCTAACCCTAACCCTTCCCCGAAGCCTGACCCTCACCCGTCCCCTAATCCTAACCCGTACGCTAACACTAACCCGCGCCCTCACACGCACGCTCCCCCTAAAGCGTTGCCGTACCCTCACCTGGACCCTAAACCGTCCCCGTCCCCTAAACCTAACCCTAGCCCGAACCCTAACCCTAACCCTTCCCCGAAGCCTCACCCTCACCCGTCCCCTAACCCTAACCCGTACGCTAACACTAACCCGCGCCCTCACACGCACGTTCCCCCTAAAGCGTTGCCGTACCCTCACCTGGACCCTAAACCGTCCCCGTCCCCTAACCCTAACCCTAGCCCGAACCCTAACCCTAACCCTTCCCCGAAGCCTGACACTCACCCGTCCCCTAATCCTAAGCCTTACGCTAACACTAACCCGTGCCCTCAAACGCACGCTCCCCCTAAAGCGTTGCCGTACCCTCACCTGGACCCTAAACCGTCCCCGTCCCCTAACCCTAACCCTAGCCCGAACCCTAACCCTAACACTTCCCCGAAGCCTGACCCTCACACGTCCCCTAATCCTAACCCGTACGCTAACACTAACCCGCGCCCTCACACGCACGCTCCCCCTAAAGCGTTGCCGTACCCTCACCTGGACCCTAAACCGTCATCGTCCCCTAACCCTAACCCTAGCCCGAACCCTAACCCTAACCCTTCCCCGAAGCCTGACCCTCACCCGTCCCCTAATCCTAACCCGTACGCTAACACTAACCCACGCCCTCACACGCACGCTCCCCCTAAAGCGTTGCCGTACCCTCACCTGGACCCTAAACCGTCCCCGTCCCCTAACCCTAACCCTAGCCCGAACCCTAACCCTAACCCTTCCCCGAAGCCTGACCCTCTCCCGTCCCCTAATCCTAACCCGTATGCTAACACTAACCCGCGCCCTCACACGCACGCACCCCCTAAAGCGTTGCCGTTCCCTCACCTGGAGCCTAAACCGTCCCCGTCCCCTAAACCTAACCCTAGCCCGAACTCTAACCCTCACCCTTCCCCGAAGCCTGACCCTCACCCGTCCCCTAATCCTAACCCGTACGCTAACACTAACCCGCGCCCTCACACGCATGCTCCCCGTAAAGCGTTTCCGTACCCTCACCTGGACCCTAAACCGTCCCCGTCCCCTTACCCTAACCCTAGCCCGAACCCTAACCCTAACCCTTCCCCGAAGCCTGACCCTCACCCGTCCCCTAATCCTAACCCGTACGCTAACACTAACCCGCGCCCTCACACGCACGCTCACCCTAAAGCGTTGCCGTACCCTCACCTGGACCCTAAACCGTCCCCGTCCCCTAACCATAACCCTAGCCCGAACCCTTACCCTAACCCTTCCCCGAAGCCTGACCCTCACCCGTCCCCTAATCCTAACCCGTACGCTAACACTAACCCACGCCCTCACACACACGCTCCCCCTAAAGCGTTGCCGTACCCTCACCTGGACCCTAAACCGTCCCCGTCCCCTAACCCTAACCCTAGCCCGAACCCTAACCCTAACCCTTCCCCGAAGCCTGACCCTCACCCGTCCCCTAATCCTAACCCGTACGTTAACACTAACACGCGCCTTCACACGCACGCTCCCCCTAAAGCGTTGCCGTACCCTCACCTGGACCCTAAACCGTCCCCGGTCCTAACCCTAACCCTAGCCCGAACCCTAACCCTAACCCTTCCCCGAAGCCTGACCCTCACCCGTCCCCTAATCCTAACCCGTACGCTAACACTAACCCGCGCCCTCACACGCACGCTCCCCCTAAAGCGTTGCCGTACCCTCACCTGGACCCTAAACCGTCCCCATCCACTAACCCTAACCGTAGCCCGAACCCTAACCCTAACCCTTCCCCGAAGCCTGACCCTCACACGTCCCATAATCCTAACCCGTACGCTAACACTAACCCGCGCCCTCACACGCACGCTGCCCCTAAAGCGTTGCCGTACCCTCACCTGGACCCTAAACCGTCCCCGTCCCCTAACCCTAACCCTAGCCCGAATCCTAACCCTAACCCTTCCCCGAAGCCTGACCCTCCCCCGTCCCCTAATCCTAACCCGTACGCTAACACTAACCCGCTCCCTCACATGCACGCTCCCCCTAAAGCGTTGCCGTACCCTCACCTGGACCCTAAACCGTCCCCGGTCCTAACCCTAACCCTAGCCCGAACCCTAACCCTAACCCTTCCCCAAAGCCTGACCCTCACCCGTCCCCTAATCCTAACCCGTACGCTAACACTAACCCGCGCCCTCACACGCACGCTCCCCCTAAAGCGTTGCCGTACCCTCACCTGGACCCTAAACCGTCCCCGGTCCTAACCCTAACCCTAGCCCGAACCCTAACCCTAACCCTTCCCCGAAGCCTGACCCTCACCCGTCCCCTAATCCTAACCCGTACGCTAACACTAACCCGCGCCCTCACACGCACGCTCCCCCTAAAGCGTTGTCGTACCCTCACCTGGACCCTAAACCGTCCCCATCCCCTAACCCTAACCCTAGCCCGAACCCTAACCCTAACCCTTCCCCGAAGCCTGACTCTCACACGTCCCCTAATCCTAACCCGTACGCTAACACTAACCCGCGCCCTCACACGCACGCTCCCCCTAAAGCGTTGCCGTACCCTCACCTGGTCCCTAAACCGTCCCCGTCCCCTAACCCTAACCCTAACCCGCACCCTAACCCTAAACCTTCCCCGAAGCCTGACCCTCACACGTCCCCTAATCCTCACCCGTACGCTAACACTAACCCGCGCCCTCACACGCTCTCTCCGCCTAAAGCATTGCCGTACCCTCACCTGGACCCTAAACCGTCCCCGTCCCTTAACCCTAACTCTAGCCCGAACCCTAACCCTAACCCTTCCCCGAAGCCTGACCCTCACCCGTCCCCTAATCCTAACCCGTACGCTAACACTACCCCGCGCCCTCACACGCACGCTTCCCCTAAAGCGTTGCCGTACCCTCACCTGGACCCTAAACCGTCCCCGTCCCCTAACCCTAACCATTCCCTGAAGCCTGACCCTCACCAGTCCCCTAATCCTAACCCGTACGCTAACACTAACCCGCGCCCTCACACGCACGTTCCCCCTAAAGCGTTGCCGTACCCTCACCTGGACCCTAAACAGTCCCCGTCCCCTAACCGTAACCCTAGCCCGAACCCTAACCCTAACCCTTCCCCGAAGCCTGACCCTCACCCGTCCCCTAATCCTAACCCGTACGCTAACACTAACCTGCGCCCTCACACGCACGCTCCCCCTAAAGCGTTGCCGTACCCTCACCTGGACCCTAAACCGTCCCCGTCCCCTAACCCTAACCCTAGCCCGAACCCTAACCCTAACCCTTCCCCGAAGCCTGACCCTCACCCGTCCCCTAATCCTAACCCGTACGCTAACACTAACCCGCGCCCTCACACGCACGCTCCCCCTAAAGCGTTGCCGTACCCTCACCTGGACCCTACACCGTCCCCGTCCCCTAACCCTAGCCCGAACCCTAACCCTAACCCTTCCCCGAAGCCTGACCCTCCCGCGTCCCCTAATACTAACCCGTACGCTAACACTAACCCGCGCCCTCACACGCACGCTCCCCCTAAAGCGTTGCCGTACCCTCACCTGGACCCTAAACCGTCCCCGTCCCCTAACCCTAACCCTAGCCCGAACCCTAACCCTAACCCTTCCCCGAAGCCTGACCCTCACCCGTCCCCTAATCCTAACCCGTACGCTAACACTAACCCGCGCCCTCACACACACGCTTCCCCTAAAGCGTTGCTGTACCCTCACCTGGACCCTAAACCGTCCCCGGTTCTAACCCTAACCCTAGCCCGAACCCTAACCCTAACCCTTCGCCGAAGCCTGACCCTCACCCCTCCCCTAATCCTAACCCGTACGCTAACACTAACCCGCGCCCTCACACGCACGCTCCCCCTAAAGCGTTGCTGTACCCTCACCTGGACCCTAAACCGTCCCCGGTCCTAACCCTAACCCTAGCCCGAACCCTAACCCTAACCCTTCCCCGAAGCCTGACCCTCCCCCGTCCCCTAATCCTAACTCGTACGCTAACACTAACCCGCGTCCTCACACGCACGCTCCCCCTAAAGCGTTGCCGTACCCTCACCTGGACCCTAAACCGTCCCCGGTCCTAACCCTAACCCTAGACCGAATCCTAACCCTAACCCTTCCCCGAAGCCTGACCCTCACCCGTCCCCTAATCCTAACCCGTACGCTAACACTAACCCGCGCCCTCACATGCACGCTCCCCCTAAAACGTTGCCGTACCCTCACCTGGACCCTAAACCGTCCCCGTCCCCTAACCCTAACCCTAGCCCGAACCCTAACCCTAACCCTTCCCCGAAGCCTGACCCTCACCCGTCCCCTAATCCTAACCCGTAAGCTAACACTAACCCTCGCCCTCACACGCACGCTCCCCCTAAAGCGTTGCCGTACCCTCACCTGGACCCTAAACCGTCCCCGTCCCCTAACCCTAACCCTAGCCCGAACCCTAACCCTAACCCTTCCCCGAAGCCTGACCCTCAACCGTCCCCTACTCCTAACCCGTACGCTAACACTAACCCACGCCCTCACACACACGCTCCCCCTAAAGGTTTGCCGTACCCTCACCTGGACTCTAAACCGTCCCTGTCCCGTAACCCTAACCCTAGCCCGAACCATAACCCTAACCCTTCCCCGAACCCTGACCCTCACCCGTCCCCTAATCCTAACCCGTACGCTAACACTAACCCGCGCCCTCACACGCACGATCCCCCTAAAGCGTTGCCGTACACTCACCTGGTCCCTAAACCGTCCCCGTCCCCTAACCCTAACCCTAGCCCGAACCCTAACCCTAAACCTTCCCCGAAGCCTGACCCTCACACGTCCCCTAATCCTCACCCGTACGCTAACACTAACCCGCGCCCTCACACGGTCTCTCCGCCTAAAGCATTGGCGTACCCTCACCTGGACCCTTAACCGTCCCCGTCCCTTAACCCTAACTCTAGCCCGAACCCTAACCCTAACCCTTCCCCGAAGCCTGACCCTCACCCGTCCCCTAATCCTAACCCGTACGCTAACACTACCCCGCGCCCTCACACGCACGCTTCCCCTAAAGCGTTGCCGTACCCTCACCTGGACCCTAAACCGTCCCCGTCCCCTAACCCTAACCCTTCCCTGAAGCCTGACCCTCACCAGTCCCCTAATCCTAACCCGTACGCTAACACTAACCCGCGCCCTCACACGCACGTTCCCCCTAAAGCGTTGCCGTACCCTCACCTGGACCCTAAACAGTCCCCGTCCCCTAACCGTAACCCTAGCCCGAACCCTAACCCTAACCCTTCCCCGAAGCCTGACCCTCACCCGTCCCCTAATCCTAACCCGTACGCTAACACTAACCTGCGCCCTCACACGCACGCTCCCCCTAAAGCGTTGCCGTACCCTCACCTGGACCCTAAACCGTCCCCGTCCCCTAACCCTAACCCTAGCCCGAACCCTAACCCTAACCCTTCCCTGAAGCCTGACCCTCACCCGTCCCCTAATCCTAACCCGTACGCTAACACTAACCCGCGCCCTCACACGCACGCTCCCCCTAAAGCGTTGCCGTACCCTCACCTGGACCCTACACCGTCCCCGTCCCCTAACCCTAGCCCGAACCCTAACCCTAACCCTTCCCCGAAGCCTGACCCTCCCGCGTCCCCTAATACTAACCCGTACGCTAACACTAACCCGCGCCCTCACACGCACGCTCCCCCTAAAGCGTTGCCGTACCCTCACCTGGACCCTAAACCGTCCCCGTCCCCTAACCCTAACCCTAGCCCGAACCCTAACCCTAACCCTTCCCCGAAGCCTGACCCTCACCCGTCCCCTAATCCTAACCCGTACGCTAACACTAACCCGCGCCCTCACACGCACGCTTCCCCTAAAGCGTTGCTGTACCCTCACCTGGACCCTAAACCGTCCCCGGTCCTAACCCTAACCCTAGCCCGAACCCTAACCCTAACCCTTCCCCGAAGCCTGACCCTCACCCCTCCCCTAATCCTAACCCGTACGCTAACACTAACCCGCGCCCTCACACGCACGCTCCCCCTAAAGCGTTGCTGTACCCTCACCTGGACCCTAAACCGTCCCCGGTCCTAACCCTAACCCTAGCCCGAACCCTAACCCTAACCCTTCCCCGAAGCCTGACCCTCCCCCGTCCCCTAATCCTAACCCGTACGCTAACACTAACCCGCGTCCTCACACGCACGCTCCCCCTAAAGCGTTGCCGTACACTCACCTGGACCCTAAACCGTCCCCGGTCCTAACCCTAACCCTAGCCCGAACCCTAACCCTAACCCTTCCCCGAAGCCTGACCCTCACCCGTCCCCTAATCCTAACCCGTACGCTAACACTAACCCGCGCCCTCACATGCACGCTCCCCCTAAAACGTTGCCGTACCCTCACCTGGACCCTAAACCGTCCCCGTCCCCTAACCCTAACCCTAGCCCGAACCCTAACCCTAACCCTTCCCCGAAGCCTGACCCTCACCCGTCCCCTAATCCTAACCCGTAAGCTAACACTAACCCTCGCCCTCACACGCACGCTCCCCCTAAAGCGTTGACGTACCCTCACCTGGACCCTAAACCGTCCCCGTCCCCTAACCCTAACCCTAGCCCGAACCCTAACCCTAACCCTTCCCCGAAGCCTGACCCTCAACCGTCCCCTACTCCTAACCCGTACGCTAACACTAACCCACGCCCTCACACACACGCTCCCCCTAAAGGTTTGCCGTACCCTCACCTGGACTCTAAACCGTCCCTGTCCCGTAACCCTAACCCTAGCCCGAACCATAACCCTAACCCTTCCCCGAACCCTGACCCTCACCCGTCCCCTAATCCTAACCCGTACGCTAACACTAACCCGCGCCCTCACACGCACGATCCCCCTAAAGCGTTGCCGTACACTCACCTGGTCCCTAAACCGTCCCCGTCCCCTAACCCTAACCCTAGCCCGAACCCTAACCCTAAACCTTCCCCGAAGCCTGACCCTCACACGTCCCCTAATCCTCACCCGTACGCTAACACTAACCCGCGCCCTCACACGGTCTCTCCGCCTAAAGCATTGGCGTACCCTCACCTGGACCCTTAACCGTCCCCGTCCCTTAACCCTACCTCTAGCCCGAACCCTAACCCTAACCCTTCCCCGAAGCCTGACCCTCACCCGTCCCCTAATCCTAACCCGTACGCTAACACTACCCCGCGCCCTCACACGCACGCTTCCCCTAAAGCGTTGCCGTACCCTCACCTGGACCCTAAACCGTCCCCGTCCCCTAACCCTAACACTTCCCTGAAGCCTGACCCTCACCAGTCCCCTAATCCTAACCCGTACGCTAACACTAACCCGCGCCCTCACACGCACGTTCCCCCTAAAGCGTTGCCGTACCCTCACCTGGACCCTAAACCGTCCCCATCCCCTAACCCTAACTCTAGCCCGAACCCTAACCCTAACCCTTCCCCGAAGGCTGACTCTCACCTTTCCCCTAATCCTAACCCGTACGCTAACACTAACCCGCGCCATCACACGCACGCTCCCCCTAAAGCGTTGCCATACCCTCACCTGGACCCTAAACCGTCCCCGTCCCCTAACCGTAACCCTAGCCCGAACCCTAACCCTAACCCTTCCCCGAAGCCTGACCCTCACCCGTCCCCTAATCCTAACCCGTACGCTAACACTAACCTGCGCCCTCACACGCACGCTCCCCCTAAAGCGTTGCCGTACCCTCACCTGGACCCTAAACCGTCCCCGTCCCCTAACCCTAACCCTAGCCCGAACCCTAACCCTAACCCTTCCCCGAAGCCTGACCCTCACCCGTCCCCTAATCCTAACCCGTACCCTAACACTAACCCGCGCCCTCACACGCACGCTCCCCCTAAAGCGTTGCCGTACCCTCACCTGGACCCTAAACCGTCCCCGTCCCCTAACCCTAACCCTAGCCAGAACCCTAACCCTAACCCTTCCACGAAGCCTGACCCTCACCCGTCCCCTAATCCTAACCCGTACGCTAACACTAACCCGCGCCCTCACACGCACGCTCCCCCTAAAGCGTTGCCGTACCCTCACCTGGACCCTAAACCGTCCCCGTCCCCTAACCCTAACCCTAGCCCGAACCCTAACCCTAACCCTTCCCCGAAACCTGACCCTCCCGCGTCCCCTAATACTAACCCGTACGCTAACACTAACCCACGCCCTCACACGCACGCTCCCCCTAAAGCGTTGCCGTACCCTCACCTGGACCCTAAACCGTCCCCGTCCCCTAACCCTAACCCTAGCCCGAACCCTAACCCTAACCCTTCCCCGAAGCCTGAACCTCACCCGTCCCCTAATCCTAACCCGTACGCTAACACTAACCCGCGCCCTCACACGCACGCTCCCCCTAAAGCGTTGCCGTACCCTCACCTGGACCCTAAACCGTCCCCGTCCCCTAACCCTAACCCTAGCCCGAACCCTAACCCTAACCCTTCCCCGAAGCCTGAACCTCACCCGTCCCCTAATCCTAACCCGTACGCTAACACTAACCCGCGCCCTCACACGCACGCTCCCTCTAAAGCGTTGCTGTACCCTCACCTGGACCCTAAACCGTCCCCGGTCCTAACCCTAACCCTAGCCCGAACCCTAACCCTAACCCTTCCCCGAAGCCTGACCCTCCCCCGGCCCCTAATCCTAACCCGTACGCTAACACTAACCCGCGTCCTCACACGCACGCTCCCCCTAAAGCGTTGCCGTACCCTCACCTGGACCCTAAACCGTCCCCGGTCCTAACCCTAACCCTAGCCCGAACCCTAACCCTAACCCTTCCCCGAAGCCTGACCCTCACCCGTCCCCTAATCCTAACCCGTACGCTAACACTAACCCGCGCCCTCACACGCACGCTCCCCCTAAAACGTTGCCGTACCCTCACCTGGACCCTAAACCGTCCCCGTCCCCTAACCCTAACCCTAGCCCGAACCCTAACCCTAACCCTTCCCCGAAGCCTGACCCTCACCCGTCCCCTAATCCTAACCCGTACGCTAACACTAACCCTCGCCCTCACACGCACGCTCCCCCTAAAGCGTTGCCGTACCCTCACCTGGACCCTAAACCGTCCCCGTCCCCTAACCCTAACCCTAGCCCGAACCCTAACCCTAACCCTTCCCCGAAGCCTGACCCTCAACCGTCCCTACTCCTAACCCGTACGCTAACACTAACCCACGCCCTCACACACACGCTCCCCCTAAAGGTTTGCCGTACCCTCACCTGGACCCTAAACCGTCCCTGTCCCGTAACCCTAACCCTAGCCCGAACCATAACCCTAACCCTTCCCCGAAGCCTGACCCTCACCCGTCCCCTAATCCTAACCCGTACGCTAACACTAACCCGCGCCCTCACACGCTCTCTCCGCCTAAAGCGTTGCCATACCCTCACCTGGACCCTAAACCGTCCCCGTCCCCTAACCCTAACCCTAGCCCGAACCCTAACCCTAACACTTCCCCGAAGCCTGACCCTCACCCGTCCCCTAATCCTAACCCGTACGCTAACACTAACCCGCGCCCTCACACGCTCGCTCCCCATAAAGCGTTGCCGTACCCTCACCTGGACCCTAAACCGTCCCCATCCCCTAACCCTAACCCTAGCCCGAACCCTAACCCTTACACTTCCCCGAAGCCTGACCCTCACCCGTCCCCTAATCCTAACCCGTACGCTAACACTAACCCTCGCCCTCACACGCACGCTCCCCCTAAAGCGTTGTCGTACCCTCACCTGGACCCTAAACCGTCCCCGTCCCCTAACCCTAACCCTAGCCCAAACCCTAACACTAACCCTTCCCCGAAGCCTGACCCTCAACCGTCCCCTACTCCTAACCCGTACGCTAACACTAACCCACGCCCTCACACACACGCTCCCCCTAAAGCATTGCCGTACCCTCACCTGGACTCTAAACCGTCCCTGTCCCGTAACCCTAACCCTAGCCCGACCCCTAACCCTAACCCTTCCCCGAACCCTGACCCTCACCCCTCCCCTAATCCTAACCCGTACGCTAACACTAACCCGCGCCCTCACACGCACGCTCCCCCTAAAGCGTTGCCGTATCCTCACCTGGACGCTAAACCGTCCCCGTCCACTAACCATACCCCTAGCCCGAACCCTAACCCTAACACTTCCCCGAAGCCTGACCCTCGCCCGTCCCCTAATCCTAACCCGTACGCTAACACTAACCCGCGCCCTCACACGCACCCTCCCCCTAAAGCGTTGCCGTACCCTCACCTGGACCCTAAACTGTCCCCGTCCCCTAAGCCTAACCCTAGCCCGAACCCTAACCCTAACCCTTCCCCGAAGCCTGACCCTCACCCGTCCCTTAATCCTAACCCGTACACTAACACTAACCCACGCCCTCACACGCACGCTCCCCCTAAAGCGTTGCCGTACCCTCACCTGGACACTAAACCGTCCCCGTCCCCTAACCCTAACCCTAGCCTGAACCCTAACCCTAACCCTTCCCCGAAGCCTGACCCGCACCCGTCCCCTAATCCTAAGCCGTAACTAACACTAACCCGCGCTCTCACACGCACTCTCCCAGTAAAGCGTTGCCGTACCCTCACCTGGACCCTAAACCATCCCCGTCCCCTAACCCTAACCCTAGCCCGAACCCTAACCCTAACCCTTCCCCGAAGCCAGACCCTCACTCGTCCCCTAATCCTAACCCGTACGCTAACACTAACCCGCGCACTCACACGCACGCTCCCCATAAAGCGTTGCCGTACCCTCACCTGGACCCTAAACTGTCCCCGTCCCCTTACCCTAACCCTAGCCCGAACCCTAACCCTAAAACTTCCCCGAAGCCTGACCCTCACCCGTCCCCTAATCCTAACCCGTACGCTAACACTACCACGCGCCCTCACACGCACGCTCCCGCTAAAGCATTGCCGTACCCTCACCTGGACCCTAAACCGTCCCCGTCCCCTAACCCTAACCCTAGCCCGAACCCTAACCCTAACCCTTCCCCGAAGCCTGACCCTCACCCGTCCCCTAATCCTAACCCGTACGCTAACACTAACCCGCGCCCTCACACGCACGCTCCCCCTAAAGCGTTGCCGTACCCTCACCTGGACCCTAAACCGTCCCCGTCCCCTAACCCTAACCCTAGCCCGAACCCTAACCCTAACCCTTCCCCGAAGCCTGACCCTCGCCCGTCCCCTAATCCTAACCCGTACGCTAACACTAACCCGCGCCCTCACACGCACGCTCCCCCTAAAGCGTTGCCGTACCCTCACCTGGACCCTAAACCGTCCCCGTCCCCTAAGCCTAACCCTAGCCCGAACCCTAACCCTAACCATTCCCCGAAGCCTGACCCTCACCCGTCCCCTAATCCTAACCCGTACACTAACACTAACCCGCGCCCTCACACGCACGCTCCCCCTAAAGCGTTGCCGTACCCTCACCTGGACCCTAAACCGTCCCCGTCCCCTAACCCTAACCCTAGTCCAAACCCTAACCCTAACCCTTCCCCGAAGCCTGACCCTCACCCGTCCCCTAATCCTAACCCGTACGCTAACACTAACCCACGCCCTCACACGCACGCTCCCCCTAAAGCGTTGCCGTACCCTCACCTGGACCCTAAACCATCCCCGTCCCCTAACCCTAACCCTAGCCCGAACCCTAACCCTAACCCTTCCCCGAAGCCTGACCCTCACCCGTCCCCTAATCCTAACCCGTACGCTAACACTAACCCGTGCCCTCACACGCACGCTCCCCCTAAAGCGTTGCCGTACCCTCACCTGGACCCTAAACTGTCCCCGGTCCTAACCCTAACCCTAGCCCGAACCCTAACCCTAACCCTTCCCCGAAGCCTGACCCTCACCCGTCCCCTAATCCTAACCCGTACGCTAACACTAACCCGTGCCCTCACACGCACGCTCCCCCTAAAACGTTGCCGTACCCTCACCTGGACCCTAAACCGTCCCCGTCCCCTAACCCTAACCCTAGCCCGAACCCTAACCCTAACCCTTCTCCAAAGCCTGACCCTCACCCGTCCCCTAATCCTAACCCGTAAGCTAACACTAACCCTCGCCCTCACACGCACGCTCCCCCTAAAGCGTTGCCGTACACTCACCTGGACCCTAAACCGTCCCCGTCCCCTAACCCTAACCCTAGCCCGAACCCTAACCCTAACCCTTCCCCGAAGCCTGACCCTCAACCGTCCCCTACTCCTAACCCGTACGCTAACACTAACCCACGCCCTCACACACACGCTCCCCCTAAAGCTTTGCCGTACCCTCACTTGGACTCTAAACCGTCCCTGTCCCGTAACCCTAACCCTAGCCCGACCCCTAACCCTAACCCTTCCCCGAACCCTGACCCTCACCCGTCCCCTAATCCTAACCCGTACGCTAACACTAACCCGCGCCCTCACACGCTCTCTCCGCCTAAAGCGTTGCCGTAACCTCACCTGGACCCTAAACCGTCCCCGTCCCCTAACCCTAACCCTAGCCCAAACCCTAACCCTAACCCTTCCCCGAAGCCTGACCCTCACCCGTCCCTTAATCCTAACCCGTACACTAACACTAACCCACGCCCTCACACGCACGCTCCCCCTAAAGCGTTGCCGTACCCTCAACTGGACACTAAACCGTCCCCGTCCCCTAACCCTAACCCTAGCCTGAACCCTAACCCTAACCCTTCCCAAGCCTGACCCGCACACGTCCCCTAATCCTAAGCCGTAACTAACACTAACCCGCGCTCTCACACGCACTCTCCCCGTAAAGCGTTGCCGTACCCTCACCTGGAGCCTAAACCATCCCCGTCCCCTAACCCTAACCCTAGCCCGAACCCTAACCCTAACCCTTCCCCGAAGCCTGACCCTCACTCGTCCCCTAATCCTAACCCGTACGCTAACACTAACCAGCGCACTCACACGCACGCTCCCCATAAAGCGTTGCCGTACCATCACCTGGACCCTAAACTGTCCCCGTCCCCTTACCCTAACCCTAGCCCGAACCCTAACCCTAAAACTTCCCCGAAGCCTGACCCTCACCCGTCCCCTAATCCTAACCCGTACGCTAACACTACCCCGCGCCCTCACACGCACGCTCCCGCTAAAGCATTGCCGTACCCTCACCTGGACCCTAAACCGTCCCCGTCCCCTAACCCTAACCCTAGCCCGAACCCTAACCCTAACCCTTCCCCGAAGCCTGACCCTCACACGTCCCCTAATCCTAACCCGTACGCTAACACTAACCCGCCCCCTCACACGCACGCTCCCCCTAAAGCGTTGCCGTACCCTCACCTGGACCCTAAACCGTCCCCGTCCCCTAACCCTAACCCTAGCCCGAACCCTAACCCTAACCCTTCCCCGAAGCCTGACCCTCGCCCGTCCCCTAATCCTAACCGTACGCTAACACTAACCCGCGCCCTCACACGCACGCTCCCCCTAAAGCGTTGCCGTACCCTCACCTGGACCCTAAACCGTCCCCGTCCCCTAACCCTAACCCTAGCCCGAACCCTAACCCTAACCATTCCCCGAAGCCTGACCCTCACCCGTCCCCTAATCCTAACCCGTACACTAACACTAACCCGCGCCCTCACACGCACGCTCCCCCTAAAGCGTTGCCGTACCCTCACCTGGACCCTAAACCGTCCCCGTCCCCTAACCCTAACCCTAGCCCGAACCCTAACCCTAACCCTTCCCCGAAGCCCGACCCTCACCCGTCCCCTAATCCTAACCCGTACGCTAACACTAACCCGCGCCCTCACACGCACGCTCCCCCTAAAGCGTTGCCGTACCCTCACCTGGACCCTAAACCATCCCCGTCCCCTAAACCTAACCCTAGCCCGAACCCTAACCCTAACCCTTCCCCGAAGCCTGACCCTCTCCCGTCCCCTAATCCTAACCCGTACGCTAACACTAACCCGTGCTCTCACACGCACGCTACCCCTAAAGCGTTGCCGTACCCTCAACTGGACCCTAAACCGTCCCCGTCCCCTAACCCTAACCCTAGCCCGAACCCTAACCCTAAACCTTCCCCGAAGCCTGACCCTCACCCGTCCCCTAATCCTAACCCGTACGCTAACACTAACCTGCGCCCTCACACGCACGCTCCCCCTAAAGCGTTGCCGTACCCTCACCTGGACCATAAACCGTCCCCGTCCCCTAACCCTAACCCTAGCCCGTACCCTAACCCTAACCCTTCCCCGAAGGCTGACCCTCACCCGTCCCCTAATCCTAACCCGTACGCTAACACTAACCCGCGCCCTCACACGCACGCTCCCCCTAAAGCTTTGCCGTACCCTCACCTTGACCCTAAACCGTCCCCGTCCACTAACCCTAACCCTAGACCGAACACTAACCCTAACCCTTCCCCGAAGCCTGACCCTCACCCGTCCCCTAATCCTAACCCGTACGCTAACACTAACCCACGCCCTCACACGCACGCTCCCCCTAAAGCGTTGCCGTACCCTCACCTGGACCCTAAACCGTCCCCGTCCCCTAACCCTAACCCTAGCCCGAACCCTAACCCTAATCCTTCCCCGAAGCCTGACCCTCACCCGTCCCCTAATCCTCACCCGTACGCTAACACTAACCCGCGCCCTCACACGCTCTCTCCGCCTAAAGCGTTGCCGTACCCTCACTTGGACCCTAAACTGTCCCCGTCCCCTAACCCTAACTCTAGCCCGAACCCTAACCCTAACCCTTCCCCGAAACCTGACCCTCACCCGTCCCCTAATCCTAACCCGTACGCTAACACTAACCCGCGCCCTCACACGCACGCTCCCCCTAAAGCGTTGCCGTACCCTCACCTGGCCCCTAAACCGTCCCCGTCCCCTAACCCTAACCCTAGCCCGAACCCTAACACTAATCCTTCCCCGAAGCCTGACCCTCACCCGTCCCCTAATCCTAACCCGTACGCTAACACTACCCCGCGCCCTCACACGCACGCTCCCCCTAAAGCGTTGCCGTACCCTCACCTGGCCCCTAAACCGTCCCCGTCCCCTAACCCTAACCCTAGCCCGAACCCTAACCCTAACCCTTCCCCGAAGCCTGACCCTCACCCGTCCCCTAATCCTCACCCGTACGCTAACACTAACCCGCGCCCTCACACGCTCTCTCCGCCTAAAGCGTTGCCGTACCCTCACTTGGACCCTAAACTGTCCCCGTCCCCTAACCCTAACTCTAGCCCGAACCCTAACCCTAACCCTTCCCCGAAACCTGACCCTCACCCGTCCCCTAATCCTAACCCGTACGCTAACACTAACCCGCGCCCTCACACGCACGCTCCCCCTAAAGCGTTGCCGTACCCTCACCTGGCCCCTAAACCGTCCCCGTCCCCTAACCCTAACCCTAGCCCGAACCCTAACCCTAATCCTTCCCCGAAGCCTGACCCTCACCCGTCCCCTAATCCTAACCCGTACGCTAACACTACCCCGCGCCCTCACACGCACGCTCCCCCTAAAGCGTTGCCGTACCCTCACCTGGCCCCTAAACCGTCCCCGTCCCCTAACCCTAACCCTAGCCCGAACCCTAACCCTAATCCTTCCCCGAAGCCTGACCCTCACCCGTCCCCTAATCCTAACCCGTACGCTAACACTAACCCGCGCCCTCACACGCTCGCTCCCCATAAAGCGTTGCCGTACCCTCACCTGGACCCTAAGCCGTCCCCATCCCCTAACCCTAACCCTAGCCCGAACCCTAACCCTTACACTTCCCCGAAGCCTGACCCTCACCCGTCCCCTAATGCTAACCCGTACGCTAACACTAACCCGCGCCCTCACACGCACGCTCCCCCTAAAGCGTTGCCGTACCCTCACCTGGACCCTAAACCGTCCCCGTCCCCTAACCCTAACCCTAGCCCGAACCCTAACACTAACCCTTCCCCGAAGCCTGACCCTCAACCGTCCCGTACTCCTAACCCGTACGCTAACACTAACCCACGCCCTCACACACACGCTCCCCCTAAAGCTTTGCCGTACCCTCACCTGGACTCTAAACCGTCCCTGTCCCGTAACCCTAACCCTAGCCCGACACCTAACCCAAACCCTTCCCCGAACCCTGACCCTCACCCGTCCCCTAATCCTAACCCGTACGCTAACACTAACCCGCGCCCTCACACGCACGCTCCCCCTAAAGCGTTGCCGTATCCTCACCTGGACGCTAAACCGTCCCCGTCACCTAACCATACCCCTAGCCCGAACCCTAACCCTAACACTTCCCCGAAGCCTGACCCTCGCCCGTCCCCTAATCCTAACCCGTACGCTAACACTAACCCGCGCCCTCACACGCACCCTCCCCCTAAAGCGTTGCCGTACCCTCACCTGGACCCTAAACCGTCCCCGTCCCCTAAGCCTAACCCTAGCCCGAACCCTAACCCTAACCCTTCCCCGAAGCCTGACCCTCACCCGTCCCTTAATCCTAACCCGTACACTAACACTAACCCACGCCCTCACACGCACGCTCCCCCTAAAGCGTTGCCGTACCCTCACCTGGACACTAAACCGTCCCCGTCCCCTAACCCTAATCCTAGCCTGAACCCTAACCCTAACCCTTCCCAAGCCTGACCCGCACACGTCCCCTAATCCTAAGCCGTAACTAACACTAACCCGCGCTCTCACACGCACTCTCCCCGTAAAGCGTTGCCGTACCCTCACCTGGACCCTAAACCATCCCCGTCCCCTAACCCTAACCCTAGCCCGAACCCTAACCCTAACCCTTCCCCGAAGCCTGACCCTCACTCGTCCCCTAATCCTAACCCGTACGCTAAAACTAACCAGCGCACTCAAACGCACGCTCCCCATAAAGCGTTGCCGTACCATCACCTGGACCCTAAACTGTCCCCGTCCCCTTACCCTAACCCTAGCCCGAACCCTAACCCTAAAACTTCCCCGAAGCCTGACCCTCACCCGTCCCCTAATCCTAACCCGTACGCTAACACTACCCCGTGCCCTCACACGCACGCTCCCGCTAAAGCATTGCCGTACCCTCACCTGGACCCTAAACCGTCCCCGTCCCCTAACCCTAACCCTAGCCCGAACCCTAACCCTAACCCTTCCCCGAAGCCTGACCCTCACACGTCCCCTAATCCTAACCCGTACGCTAACACTAACCCGCCCCCTCACACGCACGCTCCCCCTAAAGCGTTGCCGTACCCTCACCTGGACCCTAAACCGTCCCCGTCCCCTAACCCTAACCCTAGCCCGAACCCTAACCCTAACCCTTCCCCGAAGCCTGACCCTCGCCCGTCCCCTAATCCTAACCCGTACGCTAACACTAACCCGCGCCCTCACACGCACGCTCCCGCTAAAGCGTTGCCGTACCCTCACCTGGACCCTAAACCGTCCCCGTCCCCTAACCCTAACCCTAGCCCGAACCCTAACCCTAACCCTTCCCCGAAGCCTGACCCTCACCCGTCCCCTAATCCTAACCCGTACGCTAACACTAACCCGCGCCCTCACACGCACGCTCCCCCTAAAGCGTTGCCGTACCCTCACCTGGACCCTAAACCATCCCCGTCCCCTAACCCTAACCCTAGCCCGAACCCTAACCCTAACCCTTCCCCGAAGCCTGACCCTCACCCGTCCCCAATCCTAACCCGTACGCTAACACTAACCCGTGCTCTCACACGCACGCTCCCCCTAAAGCGTTGCCGTACCCTCACCTGGACCCTAAACAGTCCCCGTCCCCTAACCCTAACCCTAGCCCGAACCCTAACCCTAACCCTTCCCCGAAGCCTGACCCTCACCCGTCCCCTAATCCTAACCCGTACGCTAACACTAACCTGCGCCCTCACACGCACGCTCCCCCAAAGCGTTGCCGTACCCTCACCTGGACCCTAAACCGTCCCCGTCCCCTAACCCTAACCCTAGCCCGTACCCTAACCCTAACCCTTCCCCGAAGGCTGACCCTCACCCGTCCCCTAATCCTAACCCGTACGCTAACACTAACCCGCGCCCTCACACGCACGCTCCCCCTAAAGCTTTGCCGTACCCTCACCTTGACCCTAAACCGTCCCCGTCCACTAACCCTAACCCTAGACCGAACCCTAACCCTAACCCTTCCCCGAAGCCTGACCCTCACCCGTCCCCTAATCCTAACCCGTACGCTAACACTAACCCACGCCCTCACACGCACGCTCCCCCTAAAGCGTTGCCGTACCCTCACCTGGACCCTAAACCGTCCCCGTCCCCTAACCCTAACTCTAGCCCGAACCCTAACCCTAACCCTTCCCCGAAGCCTGACCCTCACCTGTCCCCTAATCCTAACCCGTACGCTAACACTAACCCGCGCCCTCACACGCACGCTCCCCCTAAAGCGTTGCCGTACCCTCACCTGGCCCCTAAACCGTCCCCGTCCCCTAACCCTAACCCTAGCCCGAACCCTAACCCTAATCCTTCCCCGAAGCCTGACCCTCACCCGTCCCCTAATCCTAACCCGTACGCTAACACTACCCCGCGCCCTCACACGCACGCTTCCCCTAAAGCGTTGCCGTACCCTCACCTGGACCCTAAACCGTCCCCGTCCCCTAACCCTAACCCTAACCCTTCACCGAAGGCTGACCCTCACCTTTCCCCTAATCCTAACCCGTACGCTAACACTAACCCGCGCCCTCACACGCACGCTCCCCCTAAAGCGTTGCCGTACGCTCACCTGGACCCTAAACCGTCCCCGTCCCCTAACCCTAACCCTAGCCCGAACCCTAACCCTAACCCTTCCCCGAAGCCTGACCCTCACACGTCCCCTAATCCTAACCCGTACGCTAACACTAACCCGCGCCCTCACACGCACGCTCCCCCTAAAGCGTTGCCGTACGCTCACCTGGACCCTAAACCGTCCCCGTCCCCTAACCCTAACCCTAGCCCGAACCCTAACCCTAACCCTTCCCCGAAGCCTGACCCTCACACGTCCGCTAATCCTAACCCGTACGCTAACACTAACCCGCGCCCTCACACGCACGCTCCCCCTAAAGCGTTGCCGTACCCTCACCTGGACCCTAAACCGTCCCCGTCCCCTAACCCTAACCCTAGCCCTAACCCTAACCCTAACCCTTCCCCGAAGCCTGACCCTCACCCGTCCCCTAATCCTAACCCGTACGCTAACACTAACCCGCGCCCTCACACGCACGCTCCCCCTAAAGCGTTGCCGTACCCTCACCTGGACCCTAAACCGTCCCCGTCCCCTAACCCTAACCCTAGCCCGAACCCTAACCCTAACCCTTCCCCGAAGCCTGACCCTCTCCCGTCCCCTAATCCTAACCCGTACGCTAACACTAACAGGCACCCTCACACGCACGCTCCCCCTAAAGCGTTGCCGTACCCTCACCTGGACCCTAAACCGTCCCCGTCCCCTAACCCTAACCCTAGCCCGAACCCTAACCCTAACCCTTCCCCGAAGCCTGACCCTCACCCGTCCCCTAATCCTAACCCGTACGCTAACACTAACCCGCGCCCTCACACGCACGCTCCCCCTAAAGCGTTGCCGTACCCTCACCTGGACCCTAAACCGTCCCCGTCCCCTAACCCTAACCCTAGCCCGAACCCTAACCCTAACCCTTCCCCGAAGCCTCACCCTCACCCGTCCCCTAACCCTAACCCGTACGCTAACACTAACCCGCGCCCTCACACGCACGCTCCCCCTAAAGCGTTGCCGTACCCTCACCTGGACCCTAAACCGTCCCCGTCCCCTAACCCTAACCCTAGCCCGAACCCTAACCCTAACCCTTCCCCGAAGCCTGACACTCACCCGTCCCCTAATCCTAAGCCTTACGCTAACACTAACCCGTGCCCTCACACGCACGCTCCCCCTAAAGCGTTGCCGTACCCTCACCTGGACCCTAAACCGTCCCCGTCCCCTAACCCTAACCCTAGCCCGAACCCTAACCCTAACACTTCCCCGAAGCCTGACCCTCACACGTCCCCTAATCCTAACCCGTACGCTAACACTAACCCGCGCCCTCACACGCACGCTCCCCCTAAAGCGTTGCCGTACCCTCACCTGGACCCTAAACCGTCATCGTCCCCTAACCCTAACCCTAGCCCGAACCCTAACCCTAACCCTTCCCCGAAGCCTGACCCTCACCCGTCCCCTAATCCTAACCCGTACGCTAACACTAACCCACGCCCTCACACGCACGCTCCCCCTAAAGCGTTGCCGTACCCTCACCTGGACCCTAAACCGTCCCCGTCCCCTAACCCTAACCCTAGCCCGAACCCTAACCCTAACCCTTCCCCGAAGCCTGACCCTCTCCCGTCCCCTAATCCTAACCCGTACGCTAACACTAACCCGCGCCCTCACACGCACGCTCCCCCTAAAGCGTTGCCGTTCCCTCACCTGGACCCTAAACCGTCCCCGTCCCCTAAACCTAACCCTAGCCCGAACTCTAACCCTCACCCTTCCCCGAAGCCTGACCCTCACCCGTCCCCTAATCCTAACCCGTACGCTAACACTAACCCGCGCCCTCACACGCATGCTCCCCCTAAAGCGTTTCCGTACCCTCACCTGGACCCTAAACCGTCCCCGTCCCCTTAGCCTAACCCTAGCCCGAACCCTAACCCTAACCCTTCCCCGAAGCCTGACCCTCACCCGTCCCCTAATCCTAACCCGTACGCTAACACTAACCCGCGCCCTCACACGCACGCTCACCCTAAAGCGTTGCCGTACCCTCACCTGGACCCTAAACCGTCCCCGTCCCCTAACCATAACCCTAGCCCGAACCCTTACCCTAACCCTTCCCCGAAGCCTGACCCTCACCCGTCCCCTAATCCTAACCCGTACGCTAACACTAACCCGCGCCCTCACACACACGCTCCCCCTAAAGCGTTGCCGTACCCTCACCTGGACCCTAAACCGTCCCCGTCCCCTAACCCTAACCCTAGCCCGAACCCTAACCCTAACCCTTCCCCGAAGCCTGACCCTCACCCGTCCCCTAATCCTAACCCGTACGCTAACACTAACCCACGCCCTCACACGCACGCTCCCCGTAAAGCGTTGCCGTACCCTCACCTGGACCCTAAACCGTCCCCGTCCCCTAAACCTAACCCTAGCCCGAACCCTAACCCTAACCCTTCCCCGAAGCCTGACCCTCTCCCGTCCCCTAATCCTAACCCGTACGCTAACACTAACCCGCGCCCTCACACGAACGCTCCCCCTAAAGCGTTGCCGTTCCCTCACCTGCACCCTAAACCGTCCCTGTCCCCTAAACCTAACCCTAGCCCGAACCCTAACCCTCACCCTTCCCCGAAGCCTGACCCTCACCCGTCCCCTAATCCTAACCCGTACGCTAACACTAACCCGCGCCCTCACACGCATGCTCCCCCTAAAGCGTTGCCGTACCCTCACCTGGACCCTAAACCGTCCCCGTCCCCTTACACTAACCCTATCCCGAACCCTAACCCTAACCCTTCCCCGAAGCCTGACCCTCACCCGTCCCCTAATCCTAACCCGTACGCTAACACTAACCCGCGCCCTCACACGCACGCTCACCCTAAAGCGTTGCCGTACCCTCACCTGGACCCTAAACCGTCCCCGTCCCCTAACCATAACCCTAGCCCGAACCCTTACCCTAACCCTTCCCCGAAGCCTGACCCTCTCCCGTCCCCTAATCCTAACCCGTACGCTAACACTAACCCGCGCCCTCACACACACGCTCCCCCTAAAGCGTTGCCGTACCCTCACCTGGACCCTAAACCGTCCCCGTCCCCTAACCCTAACCCTAGCCCGAACCCTAACCCTAACCCTTCCCCGAAGCCTGACCCTCACCCGTCCCCTAATCCTAACCCGTACGCTAACACTAACCCACGCCCTCACACGCACGCTCCCCCTAAAGCGTTGCCGTACCCTCACCTGGAACCTAAACCGTCCCCGTCCCCTAACCCTAACCCTAGCCCGAACCCTAACCCTAACCCTTCCCCGAAGCCTGACCCTCTCCCGTCCCCTAATCCTAACCCGTACGCTAACACTAACCCGCGCCCTCACACGCACGCTCCCCCTAAAGTGTTGCCGTTCCCTCACCTGGACCCTAAACCGTCCCCGTCCCCTAAACCTAACCCTAGCCCGAACCCTAACCCTCACCCTTCCCCGAAGCCTGACCCTCACCCGTCCCCTAATTCTAACCCGTACGCTAACACTAACCCGCGCCCTCACACGCACGCTCCCCCTAAAGCGTTGCCATACCCTCACCTGGACCCTAAACAGTCCCCGTCCCCTAAACCTAACCCTAGCCCGAACCCTAACCCTAACCCTTCCCCGAAGCCGCACCCTCACCCGTCCCCTAATCCTAACCCGTACGCTAACACTAACCCGCGCCCTCACACGCACGCTCCCCCTAAAGCGTTGCCGTACCCTCACCTGGACCCTAAACCGTCCCCATCCCCTAACCCTAACCCTAGCCCAAACCCTAACCCTAACCCTTCCCCGAAGCCTGACCCTCACCCGTCCCCTAATCATAACCCGTACGCTAACACTAACCTGCGCCCTCACACGCACGCTCCCCCTAAAGCGTTGCCGTACACTCACCTGGACCCTAAACCGTCCCCGTCCCCTAACCCTAACCCTAGCCCGAACCCTAACCCTAACCCTTCCCCGAAGCCTGACCCTCACCCGTCCCCTAATCCTAACCCGTACGCTAACACTAACACGCGCCTTCACACGCACGCTCCCCCTAAAGCGTTGCCGTACCCTCACCTGGACCCTAAACCGTCCCCGGTCCTAACCCTAACCCTAGCCCGAACCCTAACCCTAACCCTTCCCCGAAGCCTGACCCTCACCCGTCCCCTAATCCTAACCCGTACGCTAACACTAACCCGCGCCCTCACACGCACGCTCCCCCTAAAGCGTTGCCGTACCCTCACCTGGACCCTAAACCGTCCCCATCCACTAACCCTAATCGTAGCCCGAACCCTAACCCTAACCCTTCCCCGAAGCCTGACCCTCACACGTCCCCTAATCCTAACCCGTACGCTAACACTAACCCGCGCCCTCACACGCACGCTGCCCCTAAAGCGTTGCCGTACCCTCACCTGGACCCTAAACCGTCCCCGTCCCCTAACCCTAACCCTAGCCCGAATCCTAACCCTAACCCTTCCCCGAAGCCTGACCCTCCCCCGTCCCCTAATCCTAACCCGTACGCTAACACTAACCCGCTCCCTCACATGCACGCTCCCCCTAAAGCGTTGCCGTACCCTCACCTGGACCCTAAACCGTCCCCGGTCCTAACCCTAACCCTAGCCCGAACCCTAACCCTAACCTTCCCCGAAGCCTGACCCTCTCCCGTCCCCTAATCCTAACCCGTACGCTAACACTAACCGGCACCCTCACACGCACGCTCCCCCTAAAGCGTTGCCGTACCCTCACCTGGACCCTAAACCGTCCCCGTCCCCTAACCCTAACCCTAGCCCGAACCCTAACCCTAACCCTTCCCCGAAGCCTGACCCTCACCCGTCCCCTAATCCTAACCCGTACGCTAACACTAACCCGCGCCCTCACACGCACGCTCCCCCTAAAGCGTTGCCGTACCCTCACCTGGACCCTAAACCGTCCCCGTCCCCTAACCCTAACCCTAGCCAGAACCCTAACCGTAACCCTTCCCCGAAGCCTGACACTCACCCGTCCCCTAATCCTAAGCCTTACGCTAACACTAACCCGTGCCCTCACACGCACGCTCCCCCTAAAGCGTTGCCGTACCCTCACCTGGACCCTAAACCGTCCCCATCCCCTAACCCTAACCCTAGCCCGAACCCTAACCCTAACACTTCCCCGAAGCCTGACCCTCACACGTCCCCTAATCCTAACCCGTACGCTAACACTAACCCGCGCCCTCACACGCACGCTCCCCCTAAAGCGTTGCCGTACCCTCACCTGGACCCTAAACCGTCATCGTCCCCTAACCCTAACCCTAGCCCGAACCCTAACCCTAACCCTTCCCCGAAGCCTGACCCTCACCCGTCCCCTAATCCTAACCCGTACGCTAACACTAACCCACGCCCTCACACGCACGCTCCCCCTAAAGCGTTGCCGTACCCTCACCTGGACCCTAAACCGTCCCCGTCCCCTAACCCTAACCCTAGCCCGAACCCTAACCCTAACCCTTCCCCGAAGCCTGACCCTCTCCCGTCCCCTAATCCTAACCCGTACGCTAACACTAACCCGCGCCCTCACACGCACGCTCCCCCTAAAGCGTTGCCGTTCCCTCACCTGGACCCTAAACCGTCCCCGTCCCCTAAACCTAACCCTAGCCCGAACTCTAACCCTCACCCTTCCCCGAAGCCTGACCCTCACCCGTCCCCTAATCCTAACCCGTACGCTAACACTACCCCGCGCCCTCACACGCACGCTTCCCCTAAAGCGTTGCCGTACCCTCACCTGGACCCTAAACCGTCCCCGTCCCCTAACCCTAACCCTAACCCTTCCCCGAAGGCTGACCCTCACCTTTCCCCTAATCCTAACCCGTACGCTAACACTAACCCGCGCCCTCACACGCACGCTCCCCCTAAAGCGTTGCCGTATCCTCACCTGGACCCTAAACCGTCCCCGTCCCCTAACCGTAACCCTAGCCCGAACCCTAACCCTAACCCTTCCCCGAAGCCTGACCCTCACCCGTCCCCTAATCGTAACCCGTACGCTAACACTAACCCGCGCCCTCACACGCACGCTCCCCCTAAAGCGTTGCCGTACGCTCACCTGGACCCTAAACCGTCCCCGTCCCCTAACCCTAACCCTAGCCCGAACCCTAACCCTAACCCTTCCCCGAAGCCTGACACTCACACGTCCGCTAATCCTAACCCGTACGCTAACACTAACCCGCGCCCTCACACGCACGCTCCCCCTAAAGCGTTGCCGTACCCTCACCTGGACCCTAAACCGTCCCCGTCCCCTAACCCTAACCCTAGCCCTAACCCTAACCCTAACCCTTCCCCGAAGCCTGACCCTCACCCGTCCACTAATCCTAACCCGTACGCTAACACTAACCCGCGCCCTCACACGCACGCTCCCCCTAAAGCGTTGCCGTACCCTCACCTGGACCCTAAACCGTCCCCGTCCCCTAACCCTAACCCTAGCCCGAACCCTAACCCTAACCCTTCCCCGAAGCCTGACCCTCTCCCGTCCCCTAATCCTAACCCGTACTCTAACACTAACCGGCACCCTCACACGCACGCTCCCCCTAAAGCGTTGCCGTACCCTCACCTGGACCCTAAACCGTCCCCGTCCCCTAACCCTAACCCTAGCCCGAACCCTAACCCTAACCCTTCCCCGAAGCCTGACCCTCACCCGTCCCCTAATCCTAACCCGTACGCTAACACTAACCCGCGCCCTCACACGCACGCTCCCCCTAAAGCGTTGCCGTACCCTCACCTGGACCCTAAACCGTCCCCGTCCCCTAAACCTAACCCTAGCCCGAACCCTAACCCTAACCCTTCCCCGAAGCCTCACCCTCACCCGTCCCCTAACCCTAACCCGTACGCTAACACTAACCCGCGCCCTCACACGCACGCTCCCCCTAAAGCGTTGCCGTACCCTCACCTGGACCCTAAACCGTCCCCGTCCCCTAACCCTAACCCTAGCCCAAACCCTAACCCTAACCCTTCCCCGAAGCCTGACACTCACCCGTCCCCTAATCCTAAGCCTTACGCTAACACTAACCCGTGCCCCCACACGCACGCTCCCCCTAAAGCGTTGCCGTACCCTCACCTGGACCCTAAACCGTCCCCGTCCCCTAACCCTAACCCTAGCCCGAACCCTAACCCTAACACTTCCCGGAAGCCTGACCCTCACACGTCCCCTAATCCTAACCCGTACGCTAACACTAACCCGCGCCCTCACACGCACGCTCCCCCTAAAGCGTTGCCGTACCCTCACCTGGACCCTAAACCGTCATCGTCCCCTAACCCTAACCCTAGCCCGAACCCTAACCCTAACCCTTCCCCGAAGCCTGACCCTCACCCGTCCCCTAATCCTAACCCGTACGCTAACACTAACCCACGCCCTCACACGCACGCTCCCCCTAAAGCGTTGCCGTACCCTCACCTGGACCCTAAACCGTCCCCGTCCCCTAACCCTAACCCTAGCCCGAACCCTAACCCTAACCCTTCCCCGAAGCCTGACCCTCTCCCGTCCCCTAATCCTAACCCGTACGCTAACACTAACCCGCGCCCTCACACGCACGCTCCCCCTAAAGCGTTGCCGTTCCCTCACCTGGACCCTAAACCGTCCCCGTCCCCTAAACCTAACCCTAGCCCGAACTCTAACCCTCACCCTTCCCCGAAGCCTGACCCTCACCCGTCCCCTAATCCTAACCCGTACGCTAACACTAACCCGCGCCCTCACACGCATGCTCCCCCTAAAGCGTTTCCGTACACTCACCTGGACCCTAAACCGTCCCCGTCCCCTTACCCTAACCCTAGCCCGAACCCTAACCCTAACCCTTCCCCGAAGCCTGACCCTCACCTGTCCCCTAATCCTAACCCGTACGCTAACACTAACCCGCGCCCTCACACGCACGCTCACCCTAAAGCGTTGCCGTACCCTCACCTGGACCCTAAACCGTCCCCGTCCCCTAACCATAACCCTAGCCCGAACACTTACCCTAACCCTTCCCCGAAGCCTGACCCTCACCCGTCCCCTAATCCTAACCCGTACGCTAACACTAACCCGCGCCCTCACACACACGCTCCCCCTAAAGCGTTGCCGTACCCTCACCTGGACCCTAAACCGTCCCCGTCCCCTAACCCTAACCCTAGCCCGAACCCTAACCCTAACCCTTCCCCGAAGCCTGACCCTCACCCGTCCCCTAATCCTAACCCGTACGCTAACACTAACCAACGCCCTCACACGCACGCTCCCCGTAAAGCGTTGCCGTACCCTCACCTGGACCCTAAACCGTCCCCGTCCCCTAAACCTAACCCTAGCCCGAACCCTAACCCTAACCCTTCCCCGAAGCCTGACCCTCTCCCGTCCCCTAATCCTAACCCGTACGCTAACACTAACCCGCGCCCTCACACGCACGCTCCCCCTAAAGCGTTGCCGTTCCCTCACCTGGACCCTAAACCGTCCCTGTCCCCTAAACCTAACCCTAGCCCGAACCCTAACCCTCACCCTTCCCCGAAGCCTGACCCTCACCCGTCCCCTAATCCTAACCCGTACGCTAACACTAACCCGCGCCCTCACACGCATGCTCCCCCTAAAGCGTTGCCGTACCCTCACCTGGACCCTAAACCGTCCCCGTCCCCTTACCCTAACCCTATCCCAAACCCTAACCCTAAGCCTTCCCCGAAGCCTGACCCTCACCCGTCCCCTAATCCTAACCCGTACGCTAACACTAACCCGCGCCCTCACACGCACGCTCACCCTAAAGCGTTGCCGTACCCTCACCTGGACCCTAAACCGTCCCCGTCCCCTAACCATAACCCTAGCCCGAACCCTTACCCTAACCCTTCCCCGAAGCCTGACCCTCTCCCGTCCCCTAATCCTAACCCGTACGCTAACACTAACCCGCGCCCTCACACACACGCTCCCCCTAAAGCGTTGCCGTACCCTCACCTGGACCCTAAACCGTCCCCGTCCCCTAACCCTAACCCTAGCCCGAAGCCTAACCCTAACCCTTCCCCGAAGCCTGACCCTCACCCGTCCCCTAATCCTAACCCGTACGCTAACACTAACCCACGCCCTCACACGCACGCTCCCCCTAAAGCGTTGCCGTACCCTCACCTGGAACCTAAACCGTCCCCGTCCCCTAACCCTAACCCTAGCCCGAACCCTAACCCTAACCCTTCCCCGAAGCCTGACCCTCTCCCGTCCCCTAATCCTAACCCGTACGCTAACACTAACCCGCGCCCTCACACGCACGCTCCCCCTAAAGTGTTGCCGTTCCCTCACCTGGACCCTAAACCGTCCCCGTCCCCTAAACCTAACCCTAGCCCGAACCCTAACCCTCACCCTTCCCCGAAGCCTGACCCTCACCCGTCCCCTAATCCTAACCCGTACGCTAACACTAACCCGCGCCCTCACACGCACGCTCCCCCTAAAGCGTTGCCATACCCTCACCTGGACCCTAAACAGTCCCCGTCCCCTAAACCTAACCCTAGCCCGAACCCTAACCCTAACCCTTCCCCGAAGCCGCACCCTCACCCGTCCCCTAATCCTAACCCGTACGCTAACACTAACCTGCGCCCTCACACGCACGCTCCCCCTAAAGCGTTGCCGTACCCTCACCTGGACCCTAAACCGTCCCCGGTCCTAACCCTAACCCTAGCCCGAACCCTAACCCTAACTCTTCCCCGAAGCCTGACCCTCACCCGTCCCCTAATCATAACCCGTACGCTAACACTAACCCGCGCCCTCACACGCACGCTCCCCCTAAAGCGTTGCCGTACCCTCACCTGGACCCTAAACCGTCCCCATCCCCTAACCCTAACCCTAGCCCAAACCCTAACCCTAACCCTTCCCCGAAGCCTGACCCTCACACGTCCCCTAATCCTAACCCGTACGCTAACACTAACCTGCGCCCTCACACGCACGCTCCCCCTAAAGCGTTGCCGTACACTCACCTGGACCCTAAACCGTCCCCGTCCCCTAACCCTAACCCTAGCCCGAACCCTAACCCTAACCCTTCCCCGAAGCCTGACCCTCACCCGTCCCCTAATCCTAACCCGTACGCTAACACTAACACGCGCCTTCACACGCACGCTCCCCCTAAAGCGTTGCCGTACCCTCACCTGGACCCTAAACCGTCCCCGGTCCTAACCCTAACCCTAGCCCGAACCCTAACCCTAACCCTTCCCCGAAGCCTGACCCTCACCCGTCCCCTAATCCTAACCCGTACGCTAACACTAACCCACGCCCTCACACGCACGCTCCCCCTAAAGCGTTGCCGTACCCTCACCTGGACCCTAAACCGTCCCCATCCACTAACCCTAATCGTAGCCCGAACCCTAACCCTAACCCTTCCCCGAAGCCTGACCCTCACACGTCCTCTAATCCTAACCCGTACGCTAACACTAACCCGCGCCCTCACACGCACGCTGCCCCTAAAGCGTTGCCGTACCCTCACCTGGACCCTAAACCGTCCCCGTCCCCTAACCCTAACCCTAGCCCGAATCCTAACCCTAACCCTTCCCCGAAGCCTGACCCTCCCCCGTCCCCTAATCCTAACCCGTACGCTAACACTAACCCGCTCCCTCACATGCACGCTCCCCCTAAAGCGTTGCCGTACCCTCACCTGGACCCTAAACCGTCCCCGGTCCTAACCCTAACCCTAGCCCGAACCCTAACCCTAACCCTTCCCCGAAGCCTGACCCTCTCCCGTCCCCTAATCCTAACCCGTACGCTAACACTAACCGGCACCCTCACACGCACGCTCCCCCTAAAGCGTTGCCGTACCCTCACCTGGACCCTAAACCGTCCCCGTCCCCTAACCCTAACCCTAGCCCGAACACTAACCCTAACCCTTCCCTGAAGCCTGACCCTCACCCGTCCCCTAATCCTAACCCGTACGCTAACACTAACCCGCGCCCTGACACGCACGCTCCCCCTAAAGCGTTGCCGTACCCTCACCTGGACCCTAAACCGTCCCCGTCCCCTAAACCTAACCCTAGCCCGAACCCTAACCCTAACCCTTCCCCGAAGCCTCACCCTCACCCGTCCCCTAACCCTAACCCGTACGCTAACACTAACCCGCGCCCTCACACGCACGCTCCCCCTAAAGCGTTGCCGTACCCTCACCTGGACCCTAAACCGTCCCCGTCCCCTAACCCTAACCCTAGCCAGAACCCTAACCCTAACCCTTCCCCGAAGCCTGACACTCACCCGTCCCCTAATCCTAAGCCTTACGCTAACACTAACCCGTGCCCTCACACGCACGCTCCCCCTAAAGCGTTGCCGTACCCTCACCTGGACCCTAAACCGTCCCCATCCCCTAACCCTAACCCTAGCCCGAACCCTAACCCTAACACTTCCCCGAAGCCTGACCCTCACACGTCCCCTAATCCTAACCCGTACGCTAACACTAACCCGCGCCCTCACACGCACGCTCCCCCTAAAGCGTTGCCGTACCCTCACCTGGACCCTAAACCGTCATCGTCCCCTAACCCTAACCCTAGCCCGAACCCTAACCCTAACCCTTCCCCGAAGCCTGACCCTCACCCGTCCCCTAACCCTAACCCGTACGCTAACACTAACCCACGCCCTCACACGCACGCTCCCCCTAAAGCGTTGCCGTACCCTCACCTGGACCCTAAACCGTCCCCGTCCCCTAACCCTAACCCTAGCCCGAACCCTAACCCTAACCCTTCCCCGAAGCCTGACCCTCTCCCGTCCCCTAATCCTAACCCGTACGCTAACACTAACCCGCGCCCTCACACGCACGCTCCCCCTAAAGCGTTGCCGTTCCCTCACCTGGACCCTAAACCGTCCCCGTCCCCTAAACCTAACCCTAGCCCGAACTCTAACCCTCACCCTTCCCCGAAGCCTGACCCTCACCCGTCCCCTAATCCTAACCCGTACGCTAACACTAACCCGCGCCCTCACACGCATGCTCCCCCTAAAGCGTTTCCGTACCCTCACCTGGACCCTAAACCGTCCCCGTCCCCTTACCCTAACCCTAGCCCGAACCCTAACCCTAACCCTTCCCCGAAGCCTGACCCTCACCCGTCCCCTAATCCTAACCCGTACGCTAACACTAACCCGCCCCCTCACACGCACGCTCACCCTAAAGCGTTGCCGTACCCTCACCTGGACGCTAAACCGTCCCCGTCCCCTAACCATAACCCTAGCCCGAACCCTTACCCTAACCCTTCCCCGAAGCCTGACCCTCACCCGTCCCCTAATCCTAACCCGTACGCTAACACTAACCCGCGCCCTCACACACACGCTCCCCCTAAAGCGTTGCCGTACCCTCACCTGGACCCTAAACCGTCCCCGTCCCCTAACCCTAACCCTAGCCCGAACCCTAACCCTAACGCTTCCCCGAAGCCTGACCCTCACCCGTCCCCTAATCCTAACCCGTACGCTAACACTAACCCACGCCCTCACACGCACGCTCCCCGTAAAGCGTTGCCGTACCCTCACCTGGACCCTAAACCGTCCCCGTCCCCTAAACCTAACCCTAGCCCGAACCCTAACCCTAACCCTTCCCCGAAGCCTGACCCTCTCCCGTCCCCTAATCCTAACCCATACACTAACATTAACCCGCGCCCTCACACGCACGCTCCCCCTAAAGCGTTGCCGTTCCCTCACCTGGACCCTAAACCGTCCCTATCCCCTAAACCTAACCCTAGCCCGAACCCTAACCCTCACCCTTCCCCGAAGCCTGACCCTCACCCGTCCCCTAATCCTAACCCGTACGCTAACACTAACCCGCGCCCTAACACGCATGCTCCCCCTAAAGCGTTGCCGTACCCTCACCTGGACCCTAAACCGTCCCCGTCCCCTTACCCTAACCCTATACCGAACCCTAACCCTAACCCTTCCCCGAAGCCTGACCCTCACCCGTCCCCTAATCCTAACCCGTACGCTAACACTAACCCACGCCCTCACACGCACGCTCACCCTAAAGCGTTGCCGTACCCTCACCTGGACCCTAAACCGTCCCCGTCCCCTAACCATAACCCTAGCCCGAACCCTTACCCTAACCCTTCCCCGAAGCCTGACCCTCACCCGTCCCCTAATCGTAACCCGTACGCTAACACTAACCCGCGCCCTCACACACACGCTCCCCCTAAAGCGTTGCCGTACCCTCACCTGGACCCTAAACCGTCCCCGTCCCCTAACCCTAACCCTAGCCCGAACCCTAACCCTAACCCTTCCCCGAAACCTGACCCTCAACCGTCCCCTAATCCTAACCCGTACGCTAACACTAACCCACGCCCTCACACGCACGCTCCCCCTAAAGCGTTGCTGTACCCTCACCTGGACCCTAAACCGTCCCCGTCCCCTAACCCTAACCCTAGCCCGAACCCTAACCCTAACCCTTCCCTGAAGCCTGACCCTCTCCCGTCCCCTAATCCTAACCCGTACGCTAACACTAACCCGCGCCCTCACACGCACGCTCCCCCTAAAGTGTTGCCGTTCCCTCACCTGGACCCTAAACCGTCCCCGTCCCCTAAACCTAACCCTAGCCCGAACCCTAACCCTCACCCTTCCCCGAAGCCTGACCCTCACCCGTCCCCTAATCCTAACCCGTACGCTAACACTAACCCGCGCCCTCATACGCACGCTCCCCCTAAAGCGTTGCCATACCCTCACCTGGACCCTAAACAGTCCCCGTCCCCTAAACCTAACCCTAGCCCGAACCCTAACCCTAACCCTTCCCCGAAACCGCACCCTCACCCGTCCCCTAATCCTAACCCGTACGCTAACACTAACCTGCGCCCTCACACGCACGCTCCCCCTAAAGCGTTGCCGTACCCTCACCTGGACCCTAAACAGTCCCCGGTCCTAACCCTAACCCTAGCCCGAACCCTAACCCTAACTCTTCCCCGAAGCCTGACCCTCACCCGTCCCCTAATCATAACCCGTACGCTAACACTAACCCGCGCCCTCACACGCACGCTCCCCCTAAAGCGTTGCCGTACCCTCACCTGGACCCTAAACCGTCCCCATCCCCTAACCCTAACCCTAGCCCAAACCCTAACCCTAACCCTTCCCCGAAGCCTGACCCTCACCCGTCCCCTAATCCTAACCCGTACGCTAACACTAACCTGCGCCCTCACACGCACGCACCCCCTAAAGCGTTGCCGTACACTCACCTGGACCCTAAACCGTCCCCGTCCCCTAACCCTAACCCTAGCCCGAACCCTAACCCTAACCCTTCCCCGAAGCCTGACCCTCACCCGTCCCCTAATCCTAACCCGTACGCTAACACTAACACGCGCCTTCACACGCACGCTCCCCCTAAAGCGTTGCCGTACCCTCACCTGGACCCTAAACCGTCCCCGGTCCTAACCCTAACCCTAGCCCGAACCCTAACCCTAACCCTTCCCCGAAGCCTGACCCTCACCCGTCCCCTAATCCTAACCCGTACGCTAACACTAACCCGCGCCCTCACACGCACGCTCCCCCTAAAGCGTTGCCGTACCCTCACCTGGACCCTAAACCGTCCCCATCCCCTAACCCTAACCGTAGCCCGAACCCTAACCCTAAGCCTTCCCCGAAGCCTGACTCTCACACGTCCCCTAATCCTAACCCGTACGCTAACACTAACCCGCGCCCTCACACGCACGCTCCCCCTAAAGCGTTGCCGTACCCTCACCTGGACCCTAAACCATCCCCGTCCCCTAAACCTAACCCTAGCCCGAACCCTAACCCTAACCCTTCCCCGAAGCCTGACCCTCACACGTCCCCTAATCCTCACCCGTACGCTAACACTAACCCGCGCCCTCACACGCTCTCTCCGCCTAAAGCGTTGCCGTACCCTCACTTGAACCCTAAACCGTCCCCGTCCCCTAACCCTAACTCTAGCCCGAACCCTAACCCTAAGCCTTCCCCGAAGCCTGACCCTCACCCGTCCCCTAATCCTAACCCGTACGCTAACACTAACCCGCGCCCTCACACGCACGCTCCCCCTAAAGCGTTGCCGTACGCTCACCTGGACCCTAAACCGTCCCCGTCCCCTAACCCTAACCCTAGCCCGAACCCTAACACTAACCCTTCCCCGAAGCCTGACCCTCACACGTCCCCTAATCCTAACCCGTACGCTAACACTAACCCGCGCCCTCACACGCACGCTCCCCCTAAAGCGTTGCCGTACCCTCACCTGGACCCTAAACCGTCCCCGTCCCCTAACCATAACCCTAGCCCGAACCCTAACCCTAACCCTTCCCCGAAGCCTGACCCTCACCCGTCCCCTAATCCTAACCCGTACGCTAACACTAACCCGCGCCCTCACACGCACGCTCCCCCTAAAGCGTTGCCGTACCCTCACCTGGACCCTAAACCGTCCCCGTCCCCTAACCCTAACCCTAGCCCGAACCCTAACCCTAACCCTTCCCCGAAGCCTGACCCTCTCCCGTCCCCTAATCCTAACCCGTACGCTAACACTAACCCGCACAATCACACGCACGCTCCCCCTAAAGCGTTGCCGTACCCTCACCTGGACCCTAAACCGTCCCCGTCCCCTAACCGTAACCCTAGCCCGAACCCTAACCCTAACCCTTCCCTGAAGCCTGACCCTCACCCGTCCCCTAATCCTAACCCGTACGCTAACACTAACCCGCGCCCTCACACGCACGCTCCCCCTAAAGCGTTGCCGTACGCTCACCTGGACCCTAAACCGTCCCCGTCCCCTAACCCTAACCCTAGCCCGAACCCTAACCCTAACCCTTCCCCGAAGCCTGACCCTCACCCGTCCCCTAATCCTAACCCGTACGCTAACACTAACCCGCGCCCTCACACGCACGGTCCCCCTAAATCATTGCCGTACCCTCACCTGGACCCTAAACCGTCCCCGTCCCCTAACCGTAACCCTAGCCCGAACCCTAACCCTAACCCTTCCCCGAAGCCTTACCCTCACCCGTCCCCTAATCCTAACCCGTACGCTAACACTAACCCGCGCCCTCACACGCACGCTCCCCCTAAAGCGTTGCCGTACGCTCACCTGGACCCTAAACCGTCCCCGTCCCCTAACCCTAACCCTAGCCCGAACCCTAACCCTAACCCTTCCCCGAAGCCTGACCCTCACACGTCCCCTAATCCTAACCCGTACGCTAACACTAACCCGCGCCCTCACACGCACGCTCCCCCTAAAGCGTTGCCGTACCCTCACCTGGACCCTAAACCGTCCCAGTCCCCTAACCCTAACCCTAGCCCGAACCCTAACCCTAACCCTTCCCCGAAGCCTGACCCTCACCCGTCCCATAATCCTAACCCGTACGCTAACACTAACCCGCGCCCTCACACGCACGCTCCCCCTAAAGCGTTGCCGTACCCTCACCTGGACCCTAAACCGTCCCCGTCCCCTAACCCTAACCCTAGCCCGAACCCTAACCCTAACCCTTCCCCGAAGCCTGACCCTCACCCGTCCCATAATCCTAACCCGTACGCTAACACTACCCCGCGCCCTCACACGCACACTCCCCCTAAAGCGTTGCCGTACACTCACCTGGACCCTAAACCGTCCCCGTCCCCTAACCCTAACCCTAGCCCGAACCCTAAACCTAACCCTTCCCCGAAGCCTGACCCTCCCCCGTCCCCTAATCCTAACCCGTACGCTAACACTAACCCGCGCCCTCACACGCACGCTCCCCCTAAAGCGTTGCCGTACCCTCACCTGGACCCTAAACCGTCCCCGGTCCTAACCCTAACCCTAGCCCGAACCCTAACCCTAACCCTTCCCCGAAAAATGACCCTCAACCGTCCCCTAATCCTAACCCGTACGCTAACACTAACCCGCGCCCTCACACGCACGCTCCCCCTAAAGCGTTGCCGTACCCTCACCTGGAACCTAAACCGTCCCCATCCTCTAACCCTAACCCTAGCCCGAACCCTAACCCTAACCCTTCCCCGAAGCCTGACCCTCACACGTCCCCTAATACTAACCCGTACGCTAACACTAACCCGCGCCCTCACACGCACGCTCCCCCTAAAGCGTTGCCGAACCCTCACCTGGACCCTAAGCCGTCCCCGTCCCCTAACCCTAACCCTAGCCCGAACCCTAACCCTTCCCCGAAGCCTGACCCTCACCCGTGCCCTAATCCTAACCCGTACGCTAACACTAACCCACGCCCTCACACGCACGCTCACCCTAAAGCGTTGCCGTACCCTCACCTGGACCCTAAACAGTCCCCGTCCCCTAACCCTAACCATAGCCCGAACCCTACCCCTAACCCTTCCCCGAAGCCTGACACTCACCCGTCCCCTAATCCTAACCCGTACGCTAACACTAACCCGCGCCCTCACACGTACGCTCCCCCTAAAGCGTTGCCGTACCCTCACCTGGACCCTAAACCGTCCCCGTCCCCTAACCGTAACCCTAGCCCGAACCCTAACCCTAACCCTTCCCCGAAGCCTGACCCTCACACGTCCCCTAATCCTAACCCGTACGCTAACACTAACGCGCGCCCTCACACGCACGCTCCCCCTAAAGCGTTGCCGTACCCTCACCTGGACCCTAAACCGTCCCCGTCCCCTAACCCTAACCCTAGCCCGAACCCTAACCCTAACCCTTCCCCGAAGCCTGACCCTCACACGTCCCCTAATCCTAACCCGTACGCTAACACTAACCCGCGCCCTCACACGCACGCTCCCCCTAAAGCGTTGCCGTACCCTCACCTGGACCCTAAACCGTCCCCGTCCCCTAAACCTAACCCTAGCCCGAACCCTAACCCTAACACTTCCCCGAAGCCTCACCCTCACCCGTCCCCTAACCCTAACCCGTACGCTAACACTAACCCGCGCCCTCACACGCACGCTCCCCCTAAAGCGTTGCCGTACCCTCACCTGGACCCTAAACCGTCCCCATCCCCTAACCCTAACCCTAGCCCGAACCCTAACCCTAACCCTTCCCCGAAGCCTGAAACTCACCCGTCCCCTAATCCTAAGCCGTACGCTAACACTAACGCGCGCCCTCACACGCACGCTCCCCCTAAAGCGTTGCCGTACCCTCACCTGGACCCTAAACCGTCCCCGTCCCCTATCCCTAACCCTAGCCCGAACCCTAACCCTAAAACTTCCCCGAAGCCTGACCCTCACCCGTCCCCTAATCCTAACCCGTAGGCTAACACTAACCCGCGCCCTCACACGCACGCTCCCCCTAAAGGGTTGCCGTACCCTCACCTGGACCCTAAACCGTCCCCGTCCCCTAACTCTAACCCTTCCCCGAAGCCTGACAATCACCCGTCCCCTAATCCTAACCCGTACGCTAACACTAACCCGCGCCCTCACACGCACGCTCCCCCTAAAGCGTTGCCGTACCCTCACCTGGACCCTAAACCGTCCCCGTCCCCTAACCCTAACCCTAGCCCGAACCCTAACCCTTCCCGGAAGCCTGACCCTCACCCGTGCCCTAATCCTGACCCGTACGCTAACACTAACCCGCGCCCTCACACGTACGCTCCCCCTAAAGCGTTGCCGTACCCTCACCTGGACCCTAAACCGTCTCCGTCCCCTAACCCTAACCCTAGCCCGAACCCTAACCCTAACCCTTCCCCGAAGCCTGACCCTCACCCGTCCCCTAATCCTAACCCGTACGCTAACACTAACCCGCGCCCTCACACGCACGCTCCCCCTAAAGCGTTGCCGTACCCTCACCTGGACCCTAAACCGTCCCCGTCCCCTAACCCTAACCCTAGCCCGAACCCTAACCCTAACCCTTCCCCGAAGCCTGACACTCACCCGTCCCCTAATCCTAAGCCGTACGCTAACACTAACGCGCGCCCTCACACGCACGCTCCCCCTAAAGCGTTGCCGTACCCTCACCTGGACCCTAAACCGTCCCCGTCCCCTAACCCTAACCCGAACCCTAACCCTAACACTTCCCCGAAGCCTGACCCTCACCCGTCCCCTAATCCTAACCCGTACGCTAACACTAACCCGCGCCCTCACACGCACGCTCCCCCTAAAGCGTTGCCGTACCCTCACCTGGACCCTAAACCGTCCCCGTCCCCTAACCCTAACCCGAACCCTAACCCTAACACTTCCCCGAAGCCTGACCCTCACCCGTCCCCTAATCCTAACCCGTACGCTAACACTAACCCGCGCCCTTACACGTACGCTCCCCCTAAAGCGTTGCCGTACCCTCACCTGGACCCTAAACCGTCTCCGTCCCCTAACCCTAACCCTAGCCCGAACCCTAACCCTAACCCTTCCCCGAAGCCTGACCCTCACCCGTCCCCTAATCCTAACCCGTACGCTAACACTAACCCGCGCCCTCACACGCACGCTCCCCCTAAAGCGTTGCCGTACCCTCACCTGGACCCTAAACCGTCCCCGTCCCCTAACCCTAACCCGAACCCTAACCCTAACACTTCCCCGAAGCCTGACCCTCACCCGTCCCCTAATCCTAACCCGTACGCTAACACTAACCCGCGCCCTCACACGTACGCTCCCCCTAAAGCGTTGCCGTACCCTCACCTGGACCCTAAACCGTCTCCGTCCCCTAACCCTAACCCTAGCCCGAACCCTAACCCTAACCCTTCCCCGAAGCCTGACCCTCACCCGTCCCCTAATCCTAACCCGTACGCTAACACTAACCCGCGCCCTCACACGCACGCTCCCCCTAAAGCGTTGCCGTACCCTCACCTGGACCCTAAACCGTCCCCGTCCCCTAACCCTAACCCGAACCCTAACCCTAACACTTCCCCGAAGCCTGACCCTCACCCGTCCCCTAATCCTAACCCGTACGCTAAACTAACTCGCGCCCTCACACGCACGCTCCCCCTAAAGCGTTGCCGTACCCTCACCTGGACCCTAAACCGTCCCCGTCCCCTAACCCTAACCCTAGCCCGAACCCTAACCCTAACCCTTCCCCGAAGCCTGACCCTCACCCGTCCCATAATCCTAACCCGTACGCTAACACTACCCCGCGCCCTCACACGCACACTCCCCCTAAAGCGTTGCCGTACACTCACCTGGACCCTAAACCGTCCCCGTCCCCTAACCCTAACCCTAGCCCGAACCCTAACCCTAACCCTTCCCCGAAGCCTGACCCTCCCCCGTCCCCTAATCCTAACCCGTTCGCTAACACTAACCCGCGCCCTCACACGCACGCTCCCCCTAAAGCGTTGCCGTACCCTCACCTGGACCCTAAACCGTCCCCGGTCCTAACCCTAACCCTAGCCCGAACCCTAACCCTAACCCTTCCCCGAAAAATGACCCTCAACCGTCCCCTAATCCTAACCCGTACGCTAACACTAACCCGCGCCCTCACACGCACGCTCCCCCTAAAGCGTTGCCGTACCCTCACCTGGACCCTAAACCGTCCCCATCCTCTAACCCTAACCCTAGCCCGAACCCTAACCCTAACCCTTCCCCGAAGCCTGACCCTCACACGTCCCCTAATCCTAACCCGTACGCTAACACTAACCCGCGCCCTCACACGCACGCTCCCCCTAAAGCGTTGCCGAACCCTCACCTGGACCCTAAGCCGTCCCCGTCCCCTAACCCTAACCCTAGCCCGAACCCTAACCCTTCCCCGAAGCCTGACCCTCACCCGTGCCCTAATCCTAACCCGTACGCTAACACTAACCCACGCCCTCACACGCACGCTCACCCTAAAGCGTTGCCGTACCCTCACCTGGACCCTAAACAGTCCCCGTCCCCTAACCCTAACCATAGCCCGAACCCTACCCCTAACCCTTCCCCGAAGCCTGACCCTCACCCGTCCCCTAATCCTAACCCGTACGCTAACACTAACCCGCGCCCTCACACGTACGCTCCCCCTAAAGCGTTGCCGTACCCTCACCTGGACCCTAAACCGTCCCCGTCCCCTAACCGTAACCCTAGCCCGAACCCTAACCCTAACCCTTCCCCGAAGCCTGACCCTCACACGTCCCCTAATCCTAACCCGTACGCTAACACTAACGCGCGCCCTCACACGCACGCTCCCCCTAAAGCGTTGCCGTACCCTCACCTGGACCCTAAACCGTCCCCGTCCCCTAACCCTAACCCTAGCCCGAACCCTAACCCTAACCCTTCCCCGAAGCCTGACCCTCACACGTCCCCTAATCCTAACCCGTACGCTAACACTAACCCGCGCCCTCACACGCACGCTCCCCCTAAAGCGTTGCCGTACCCTCACCTGGACCCTAAACCGTCCCCGTCCCCTAAACCTAACCCTAGCCCGAACCCTAACCCTAACACTTCCCCGAAGCCTCACCCTCACCCGTCCCCTAACCCTAACCCGTACGCTAACACTAACCCGCGCCCTCACACGCACGCTCCCCCTAAAGCGTTGCCGTACCCTCACCTGGACCCTAAACCGTCCCCGTCCCCTAACCCTAACCCTAGCACGAACCCTAACCCTAACCCTTCCCCGAAGCCTGAAACTCACCCGTCCCCTAATCCTAAGCCGTACGCTAACACTAACGCGCGCCCTCACACGCACGCTCCCCCTAAAGCGTTGCCGTACCCTCACCTGGACCCTAAACCGTCCCCGTCCCCTAACCCTAACCCTAGCCCGAACCCTAACCCTAAAACTTCCCCGAAGCCTGACCCTCACCCGTCCCCTAATCCTAACCCGTAGGCTAACACTAACCCGCGCCCTCACACGCACGCTCCCCCTAAAGGGTTGCCGTACCCTCACCTGGACCCTAAACCGTCCCCGTCCCCTAACCCTAACCCTTCCCCGAAGCCTGACAATCACCCGTCCCCTAATCCTAACCCGTACGCTAACACTAACCCGCGCCCTCACATGCACGCTCCCCCTAAAGCGTTGCCGTACCCTCACCTGGACCCTAAACCGTCCCCGTCCCCTAACCCTAACCCTAGCCCGAACCCTAACCCTTCCCGGAAGCCTGACCCTCACCCGTGCCCTAATCCTAACCCGTACGCTAACACTAACCCACGCCCTCACACGCATGCTCACCCTAAAGCGTTGCCGTACCCTCACCTGGACCCTAAACAGTCCCCGTCCCCTAACCCTAACCCTAGCCCGAACCCTACCCCTAAACCTTCCCCGAAGCCTGACACTCACCCGTCCCCTAATCCTAACCCGTACGCTAACACTAACCCGCGCCCTCACACGTACGCTCCCCCTAAAGCGTTGCCGTACCCTCACCTGGACCCTAAACCGTCTCCGTCCCCTAACCCTAACCCTAGCCCGAACCCTAACCCTAACCCTTCCCCGAAGCCTGACCCTCACCCGTCCCCTAATCCTAACCCGTACGCTAACACTAACCCGCGCCCTCACACGCACGCTCCCCCTAAAGCGTTGCCGTACCCTCACCTGGACCCTAAACCGTCCCCGTCCCCTAACCCTAACCCGAACCCTAACCCTAACCCTTCCCCGAAGCCTGACCCTCACCCGTCCCCTAATCCTAACCCGTACGCTAAACTAATCTGCGCCCTCACACGCACGCTCCCCCTAAAGCGTTGCCGTACCCTCACCTGGACCCTAAACCGTCCCCGTCCCCTAACCCTAACCCTAGCCCGAACCCTAACCCTAACCCTTCCCCGAAGCCTGACCCTCACCCGTCCCATAATCCTAACCCGTACGCTAACACTACCCCGCGCCCTCACACGCACACTCCCCCTAAAGCGTTGCCGTACACTCACCTGGACCCTAAACCGTCCCCGTCCCCTAACCCTAACCCTAGCCCGAACCCTAACCCTAACCCTTCCCCGAAGCCTGACCCTCCCCCGTCCACTAATCCTAACCCGTACGCTAACACTAACCCGCGCCCTCACACGCACGCTCCCCCTAAAGCGTTGCCGTACCCTCACCTGGACCCTAAACCGTCCCCGGTCCTAACCCTAACCCTAGCCCGAACCCTAACCCTAACCCTTCCCCGAAAAATGACCCTCAACCGTCCCCTAATCCTAACCCGTACGCTAACACTAACCCGCGCCCTCACACGCACGCTCCCCCTAAAGCGTTGCCGTACCCTCACCTGGACCCTAAACCGTCCCCATCCTCTAACCCTAACCCTAGCCCGAACCCTAACCCTAACCCTTCCCCGAAGCCTGACCCTCACACGTCCCCTAATCCTAACCCGTACGCTAACACTAACCCGCGCCCTCACACGCACGCTCCCCCTAAAGCGTTGCCGTACCCTCACCTGGACCCTAAACCGTCCCCGGTCCTAACCCTAACTCTAGCCCGAACCCTAACCCTAACCCTTCCCCGAAGCCTGACCCTCAACCGTCCCCTAATCCTAACCCGTACGCTAACACTAACCCGCGCCCTCACACGCACGCTCCCCCTAAAGCATTGCCGTACCCTCACCTGGACCCTAAACCGTCCCCATCCCCTAACCCTAACCCTAGCCCGAACCCTAACCCTAACCCTTCCCCGAAGCCTGACCCTCACATGTCCCCTAATCCTAACACGTACGCTAACACTAAACCGCGCCCTCACACGCACGCTTCCCCTAAAGCGTTGCCGTACCCTCACCTGGACCCTAAACCGTCCCCGTCCCCTAACCCTAACCCTAGCCCGAACCCTAACCCTAACCCTTCCCCGAAGCCTGACCCTCACCCGTCCCCTAATCCTAACCCGTACGCTAACACTAACACGCGCCCTCACACGCACGCTCCCCCTAAAGCGTTGCCGTACCCTCACCTGGACCCTAACCGTCCCCATCCCCTAACCCTAACCCTAGCCCGAACCCTAACCCTAACCCTTCCCCGAAGCCTGACCCTCACACGTCCCCTAATCCTAACCCGTACGCTAACACGAACCCGCGCCCTCACACGCACGCTCCCCCTAAAGCGTTGCCGTACCCTCACCTGGACCCTAAACCGTCCCCGTCCCCTAACCCTAACCCTAGCCCGAACCCTAACCCTAACCCTTCCCCGAAGCCTGACCCTCACCCGTCCCCTAATCCTAACCCGTACGCTAACACTAACCCGCGCCCTCACACGCACGCTCCCCCTAAAGCGTTGCCGTACCCTCACCTGGACCCTAAACCGTCCCCGTCCCCTAAACCTAACCCTAGCCCGAACCCTAACCCTAACACTTCCCCGAAGCCTCACCCTCACCCGTCCCCTAACCCTAACCCGTACGCTAACACTAACCCGCGCCCTCACACGCACGCTCCCCCTAAAGCGTTGCCGTACCCTCACCTGGACCCTAAACCGTCCCCATCCCCTAACCCTAGCCCGAACCCTAACCCTAACCCTTCCCCGAAGCCTGAAACTCACCCGTCCCCTAATCCTAAGCCGTACGCTAACACTAACGCGCGCCCTCACACGCACGCTCCCCCTAAAGCGTTGCCGTACCCTCACCTGGACCCTAAACCGTCCCCGTCCCCTAACCCTAACCCTAGCCCGAACCCTAACCCTAAAACTTCCCCGAAGCCTGACCCTCACCCGTCCCCTAATCCTAACCCGTAGGCTAACACTAACCCGCGCCCTCACACGCACGCTCCCCCTAAAGGGTTGCCGTACCCTCACCTGGACCCTAAACCGTCCCCCGTCCCCTAACTCTAACCCTTCCCCGAAGCCTGACAATCACCCGTCCCCTAATCCTAACCCGTACGCTAACACTAACCCGCGCCCTCACACGCACGCTCCCCCTAAAGCGTTGCCGTACCCTCACCTGGACCCTAAACCGTCCCCGTCCCCTAACCCTAACCCTAGCCCGAACCCTAACCCTTCCCGGAAGCCTGACCCTCACCCGTGCCCTAATCCTAACCCGTACGCTAACACTAACCCGCGCCCTCACACGTACGCTCCCCCTAAAGCGTTGCCGTACCCTCACCTGGACCCTAAACCGTCTCCGTCCCCTAACCTAACCCTAGCCCCGAACCCTAACCCTAACCCTTCCCCGAAGCCTGACCCTCACCCGTCCCCTAATCCTAACCCGTACGCTAACACTAACCCGCGCCCTCACACGCACGCTCCCCCTAAAGCGTTGCCGTACCCTCACCTGGACCCTAAACCGTCCCCGTCCCCTAACCCTAACCCTAGCCCGAACCCTAACCCTAACCCTTCCCCGAAGCCTGACACTCACCCGTCCCCTAATCCTAAGCCGTACGCTAACACTAACGCGCGCCCTCACACGCACGCTCCCCCTAAAGCGTTGCCGTACCCTCACCTGGACCCTAAACCGTCCCCGTCCCCTAACCCTAACCCGAACCCTAACCCTAACACTTCCCCGAAGCCTGACCCTCACCCGTCCCCTAATCCTAACCCGTACGCTAACACTAACCCGCGCCCTCACACGCACGCTCCCCCTAAAGCGTTGCCGTACCCTCACCTGGACCCTAAACCGTCCCCGTCCCCTAACCCTAACCCGAACCCTAACCCTAACACTTCCCCGAAGCCTGACCCTCACCCGTCCCCTAATCCTAACCCGTACGCTAACACTAACCCGCGCCCTTACACGTACGCTCCCCCTAAAGCGTTGCCGTACCCTCACCTGGACCCTAAACCGTCTCCGTCCCCTAACCCTAACCCTAGCCCGAACCCTAACCCTAACCCTTCCCCGAAGCCTGACCCTCACCCGTCCCCTAATCCTAACCCGTACGCTAACACTAACCCGCGCCCTCACACGCACGCTCCCCCTAAAGCGTTGCCGTACCCTCACCTGGACCCTAAACCGTCCCCGTCCCCTAACCCTAACCCGAACCCTAACCCTAACACTTCCCCGAAGCCTGACCCTCACCCGTCCCCTAATCCTAACCCGTACGCTAACACTAACCCGCGCCCTCACACACACGCTCCCCCTAAAGCGTTGCCGTACCCTCACCTGGACCCTAAACCGTCTCCGTCCCCTAACCCTAACCCTAGCCCGAACCCTAACCCTAACCCTTCCCCGAAGCCTGACCCTCACCCGTCCCCTAATCCTAACCCGTACGCTAACACTAACCCGCGCCCTCACACGCACGCTCCCCCTAAAGCGTTGCCGTACCCTCACCTGGACCCTAAACCGTCCCCGTCCCCTAACCCTAACCCGAACCCTAACCCTAACACTTCCCCGAAGCCTGACCCTCACCCGTCCCCTAATCCTAACCCGTACGCTAAACTAACTCGCGCCCTCACACGCACGCTCCCCCTAAAGCGTTGCCGTACCCTCACCTGGACCCTAAACCGTCCCCGTCCCCTAACCCTAACCCTAGCCCGAACCCTAACCCTAACCCTTCCCCGAAGCCTGACCCTCACCCGTCCCATAATCCTAACCCGTACGCTAACACTACCCCGCGCCCTCACACGCACACTCCCCCTAAAGCGTTGCCGTACACTCACCTGGACCCTAAACCGTCCCCGTCCCCTAACCCTAACCCTAGCCCGAACCCTAACCCTAACCCTTCCCCGAAGCCTGACCCTCCCCCGTCCCCTAATCCTAACCCGTACGCTAACACTAACCCGCGCCCTCACACGCACGCTCCCCCTAAAGCGTTGCCGTACCCTCACCTGGACCCTAAACCGTCCCCGGTCCTAACCCTAACCCTAGCCCGAACCCTAACCCTAACCCTTCCCCGAAAAATGACCCTCAACCGTCCCCTAATCCTAACCCGTACGCTAACACTAACCCGCGCCCTCACACGCACGCTCCCCCTAAAGCGTTGCCGTACCCTCACCTGGACCCTAAACCGTCCCCATCCTCTAACCCTAACCCTAGCCCGAACCCTAACCCTAACCCTTCCCCGAAGCCTGACCCTCACACGTCCCCTAATCCTAACCCGTACGCTAACACTAACCCGCGCCCTCACACGCACGCTCCCCCTAAAGCGTTGCCGAACCCTCACCTGGACCCTAAGCCGTCCCCGTCCCCTAACCCTAACCCTAGCCCGAACCCTAACCCTTCCCCGAAGCCTGACCCTCACCCGTGCCCTAATCCTAACCCGTACGCTAACACTAACCCACGCCCTCACACGCACGCTCACCCTAAAGCGTTGCCGTACCCTCACCTGGACCCTAAACAGTCCCCGTCCCCTAACCCTAACCATAGCCCGAACCCTACCCCTAACCCTTCCCCGAAGCCTGACCCTCACCCGTCCCCTAATCCTAACCCGTACGCTAACACTAACCCGCGCCCTCACACGTACGCTCCCCCTAAAGCGTTGCCGTACCCTCACCTGGACCCTAAACCGTCCCCGTCCCCTAACCGTAACCCTAGCCCGAACCCTAACCCTAACCCTTCCCCGAAGCCTGACCCTCACACGTCCCCTAATCCTAACCCGTACGCTAACACTAACGCGCGCCCTCACACGCACGCTCCCCCTAAAGCGTTGCCGTACCCTCACCTGGACCCTAAACCGTCCCCGTCCCCTAACCCTAACCCTAGCCCGAACCCTAACCCTAACCCTTCCCCGAAGCCTGACCCTCACACGTCCCCTAATCCTAACCCGTACGCTAACACTAACCCGCGCCCTCACACGCACGCTCCCCCTAAAGCGTTGCCGTACCCTCACCTGGACCCTAAACCGTCCCCGTCCCCTAAACCTAACCCTAGCCCGAACCCTAACCCTAACACTTCCCCGAAGCCTCACCCTCACCCGTCCCCTAACCCTAACCCGTACGCTAACACTAACCCGCGCCCTCACACGCACGCTCCCCCTAAAGCGTTGCCGTACCCTCACCTGGACCCTAAACCGTCCCCGTCCCCTAACCCTAACCCTAGCACGAACCCTAACCCTAACCCTTCCCCGAAGCCTGAAACTCACCCGTCCCCTAATCCTAAGCCGTACGCTAACACTAACGCGCGCCTTCACACGCACGCTCCCCCTAAAGCGTTGCCGTACCCTCACCTGGACCCTAAACCGTCCCCGTCCCCTAACCCTAACCCTAGCCCGAACCCTAACCCTAAAACTTCCCCGAAGCCTGACCCTCACCCGTCCCCTAATCCTAACCCGTAGGCTAACACTAACCCGCGCCCTCACACGCACGCTCCCCCTAAAGGGTTGCCGTACCCTCACCTGGACCCTAAACCGTCCCCGTCCCCTAACCCTAACCCTTCCCCGAAGCCTGACAATCACCCGTCCCCTAATCCTAACCCGTACGCTAACACTAACCCGCGCCCTCACACGCACGCTCCCCCTAAAGCGTTGCCGTACCCTCACCTGGACCCTAAACCGTCCCCGTCCCCTAACCCTAACCCTAGCCCGAACCCTAACCCTTCCCGGAAGCCTGACCCTCACCCGTGCCCTAATCCTAACCCGTACGCTAACACTAACCCACGCCCTCACACGCATGCTCACCCTAAAGCGTTGCCGTACCCTCACCTGGACCCTAAACAGTCCCCGTCCCCTAACCCTAACCCTAGCCCGAACCCTACCCCTAAACCTTCCCCGAAGCCTGACACTCACCCGTCCCCTAATCCTAACCCGTACGCTAACACTAACCCGCGCCCTCACACGTACGCTCCCCCTAAAGCGTTGCCGTACCCTCACCTGGACCCTAAACCGTCTCCGTCCCCTAACCCTAACCCTAGCCCGAACCCTAACCCTAACCCTTCCCCGAAGCCTGACCCTCACCCGTCCCCTAATCCTAACCCGTACGCTAACACTAACCCGCGCCCTCACACGCACGCTCCCCCTAAAGCGTTGCCGTACCCTCACCTGGACCCTAAACCGTCCCCGTCCCCTAACCCTAACCCGAACCCTAACCCTAACCCTTCCCCGAAGCCTGACCCTCACCCGTCCCCTAATCCTAACCCGTACGCTAAACTAATCTGCGCCCTCACACGCACGCTCCCCCTAAAGCGTTGCCGTACCCTCACCTGGACCCTAAACCGTCCCCGTCCCCTAACCCTAACCCTAGCCCGAACCCTAACCCTAACCCTTCCCCGAAGCCTGACCCTCACCCGTCCCATAATCCTAACCCGTACGCTAACACTACCCCGCGCCCTCACACGCACACTCCCCCTAAAGCGTTGCCGTACACTCACCTGGACCCTAAACCGTCCCCGTCCCCTAACCCTAACCCTAGCCCGAACCCTAACCCTAACCCTTCCCCGAAGCCTGACCCTCCCCCGTCCACTAATCCTAACCCGTACGCTAACACTAACCCGCGCCCTCACACGCACGCTCCCCCTAAAGCGTTGCCGTACCCTCACCTGGACCCTAAACCGTCCCCGGTCCTAACCCTAACCCTAGCCCGAACCCTAACCCTAACCCTTCCCCGAAAAATGACCCTCAACCGTCCCCTAATCCTAACCCGTACGCTAACACTAACCCGCGCCCTCACACGCACGCTCCCCCTAAAGCGTTGCCGTACCCTCACCTGGACCCTAAACCGTCCCCATCCTCTAACCCTAACCCTAGCCCGAACCCTAACCCTAACCCTTCCCCGAAGCCTGACCCTCACACGTCCCCTAATCCTAACCCGTACGCTAACACTAACCCGCGCCCTCACACGCACGCACCCCCTAAAGCGTTGCCGTACCCTCACCTGGACCCTAAACCGTCCCCGGTCCTAACCCTAACCCTAGCCCGAACCCTAACCCTAACCCTTCCCCGAAGCCTGACCCGCAACCGTCCCCTAATCCTAACCCGTACGCTAACACTAACCCGCGCCCTCACACGCACGCTCCCCCTAAAGCATTGCCGTACCCTCACCTGGACCCTAAACCGTCCCCATCCCCTAACCCTAACCCTAGCCCGAACCCTAACCCTAACCCTTCCCCGAAGCCTGACCCTCACATGTCCCCTAATCCTAACACGTACGCTAACACTAAACCGCGCCCTCACACGCACGCTTCCCCTAAAGCGTTGCCGTACCCTCACCTGGACCCTAAACCGTCCCCGTCCCCTAACCCTAACCCTAGCCCGAACCCTAACCCTAACCCTTCCCCGAAGCCTGACCCTCACCCGTCCCCTAATCCTAACCCGTACGCTAACACTAACACGCGCCCTCACACGCACGCTCCCGCTAAAGCGTTGCCGTACCCTCACCTGGACCCTAACCGTCCCCATCCCCTAACCCTAACCCTAGCCCGAACCCTAACCCTAACCCTTCCCCGAAGCCTGACCCTCACACGTCCCCTAATCCTAACCCGTACGCTAACACGAACCCGCGCCCTCACACGCACGCTCCCCCTAAAGCGTTGCCGTACCCTCACCTGGACCCTAAACCGTCCCCGTCCCCTAACCCTAACCCTAGCCCGAACCCTAACGCTAACCCTTCCCCGAAGCCTGACCCTCCCCCGTCCCCTAATCCTATCCCGTACGCTAACACTAACCCGCGCCCTCACACGCACGCTCCCCCTAAAGCGTTGCCGTACCCTCACCTGGACCCTAAACCGTCCCCGGTCCTAACCCTAACCCTAGCCCTAACCCTACCCCTAACCCTTCCCCGAAGCCTGACCCTCACCCGTCCCCTAATCCTAACCCGTACGCTAACACTAACCCGCGCCCTCACACGCATGCTCCCCCTAAAGCGTTGCCGTACCCTCACCTGGACCCTAAACCGTCCCCATCCCCTAACCCTAACCCTAGCCCGAACCCTAACCCTAACCCTTCCCCGAAGCCTGACCCTCACACGTCCCCTAATCCTAACCCGTACGCTAACACGAACCCGCGCCCTCACACGCACGCTCCCCATAAAGCGTTGCCGTACCCTCACCTGGACCCTAAACCGTCCCCGTCCCCTAAACCTAACCCTAACCCTTCCCTGAAGCCTGACCCTCACCCGTCCCCTAATCCTAACCCGTACGCTAACACTAACCCGCACCCTCACACGCACGCTCCCCCTAAAGCGTTGCCGTACACTCACCTGGACCCTAAACCGTCCCCGTCCCCTAAACCTAACCCTAGCCCGAACCCTAACCCTAACCCTTCCCCGAAGCCTGACCCTCACCCGTCCCCTAACCCTAACCCGTACGCTAACACTAACCCGCGCCCTCACCCGCACGCTCCCCCTAAAGCGTTGCCGTACCTTCACCTGGACCCTAAACCGTCCCCGTCCCCTAACCCTAACCCTAGCCCGAACCCTAAACCTAACCCTTCCCCGAAGCCTGACACTGACCCGTCCCCTAACCCGTCCCCTAATCCTAAGCCGTACGCTAACACTAACGCGCGCCCTCACACGCACGCTCCCCCTAAAGCGTTGCCGTACCCTCACCTGGACCCTAAACCGTCCCCGTCCCCTAACCCTAACCCTAGCCCGAACCCTAACCCTAACCCTTCCCCGAAGCCTGACCCTCACCCGTCCCCTAATCCTAACCCGTACGCTAACACTAACCCGCGCCCTCACACGCACGCTCACCCTAAAGCGTTGCCGTACCCTCACCTGGACCCTAAACCGTCCCCGTCCCCTAACCCTAACCCTAGCCCGAACCCTAACCCTAACCCTTCCCCAAAGCCTGACCCTCACCCGTCCCCTAATCCTAACCCATACGCTAACACTAACCCGCGCCCTCACACGTACGCTCCCCCTAAAGCGTTGCCGTACCCTCACCTGGAACCTAAACCGTCCCCGTCCCCTAACCCTAACCCTAGCCCGAACCCTAACCCTAACCCTTCCCCGAAGCCTGACCCTCACCCGTCCCCTAATCCTAACCCGTACGCTAACACTAACCCGCGCCCTCACACGCACGCTCCCCCTAAAGCGTTGCCGTACCCTCACCTGGACCCTAAACCGTCCCCGTCCCCTAACCCTAACCCGAACCCTAACCCTAACCCTTCCCCGAAGCCTGACCCTCACCCGTCCCCTAATCCTAACCCGTACGCTAAACTAACCCGCGCCCTCACACGCACGCTCCCCCTAAAGCGTTGCCGCACCCTCACCTGGACCCTAAACCGTCCCCGTCCCCTAACACTAACCCTAGCCCGAACCCTAACCCTAACCCTTCCCCGAAGCCTGACCCTCACCCGTCCCATAATCCTAACCCGTACGCTAACACTACCCCGCGCCCTCACACGCACGCTCCCCCTAAAGCGTTGCCGTACACTCACCTGGACCCTAAACCGTCCCCGTCCCCTAACCCTAACCCTAGCCCGAACCCTAACCCTAACCCTTCCCCGAAGCCTGACCCTCCCCCGTCCCCTAATCCTAACCCGTACGCTAACACTAACCTGCGCCCTCACACGCACGCTCCCCCTAAAGCATTGCCGTACCCTCACCTGGACCCTAAACCGTCCCCGGTCCTAACCCTAACCCTAGCCCGAACCCTACCCCTAACCCTTCCCCGAAGCCTGACCCTCACCCGTCCCCTAATCCTAACCCGTACGCTAACACTAACCCACGCCCTCACACGCACGCTTCCCCTAAAGCGTTGCCGTACCCTCACCTGGACCCTAAACCGTCCCCATCCCCTAAACCTAACCCTAGCCCGAACCCTAACCCTAACCCTTCCCCGAAGCCTGACCCTCACACGTCCCCTAATCCTAACCCGTACGCTAACACTAACCCGCGCCCTCACACGCACGCTCCCCATAAAGCGTTGCCGTACCCTCACCTGGACCCTAAACCGTCCCCGTCCCCTAACCCTAACCCTAGCCCGAACCCTAACCCTAACCCTTCCCCGAAACCTGACCCTCACCCGTCCCCTAATCCTAACCCGTACGTTAACACTACCCCGCGCCCTCACACGCACGCTTCCCCTAAAGCGTTGCCGTACCCTCACCTGGACCCTAAACCGTCCCCGTCCCCTAACCCTAACCCTAACCCTTCCCCGAAGCCTGACCCTCACCCGTCCCCTAATCCTAACCCGTACGCTAACACTAACCCACACCCTCACACGCACGCTCCCCCTAAAACGTTGCCGTACCCTCACCTGGACCCTAAACCGTCCCCATCCCCTAACCCTACGCCTAGCCCGAACCCTAACCCTAACCCTTCCCCGAAGCCTGACCCTCGCCCGTACCCTAATCCTAACCCGTACGCTAACACTAACCCGCGCCCTCACACGCACGCTCCCCCTAAAGCGTTGCCGTACCCTCACCTGGACCCTAAACCGTCCCCGTCCCCTAACCCTAACCCTAGCTCGAACCCTAACCCTAACCCTTCCCCGAAGCCTGACCCTCACCCGTCCCTTAATCCATACCCGTACACTGACAATGACCCGCGCCCTCACACGCACGCTCCACCTAAAGCGTTGCCGTACCCTAACCTGGACCCTAAGCCGTCCCCGTCCCCTAACCCCAACCCTAGCCCGAACCCTAACCCTAACCCTTCCCCGAAGCCTGACCCTCACCCGTCCCCTAATCCTAACCCGTACGCTAACACTAACCCGCGCTCTCACACGCACGCTCCCCCTAAAGCGTAGCCGTACCAGCACCTGGACCCTAAACCGTCCCCGTCCCCTAACCCTAACCCTAGCCCGAACCCTAACCCTAACCCTTCCCCGAAGCCTGACCCTCACCCGTCCCCTAATCCTAACCCGTACGCTAACACTAACCCGCACCCTCACACGCACGCTCCCCCTAAAGCATTGCCGTACCCTCACCTGGACCCTAAACCATCCCCGTCCCCTAACCCTAACCCTAGCCCGAACCCTAACCCTAACCCTTCCCCGAAACCTGACCCTCACCCGTCCCCTAATCCTAACCCGTACGCTAACACTAACCCGCGCCCTCACACGCACGCTCCCCCTAAAGCGTTGCCTTACCCTCACCTGGACCATAAACCGTCCCCGTCCCCTAACCCTAACCCTAGCCCGAACCCTAACCCTAACCCTTCCCCGAAGCCTGACCCTCCCCCGTCCCGTAATCCTAACCCGTACGCTAACACTAACCCGCGCCCTCACACGCACGCTCCCCCTAAAGCGTTGCCGTACCCTCACCTGGACGCTAAACCGTCCCCGGTCCTAACCCTAACCCTAGCCCGAACCCTAACCCTAACACTTCCCTGAAGCCTGACCCTCACCCGTCCCCTAATCCTAACCCGTACGCTAACACTAACCCGCGCCCTCACACGCACGCTCCCCCTAAAGCGTTGCCGTACCCTCACCTGGACCCTAACCGTACCCATCCCCTAACCCTAACCCGAACCCTAACCCTTCCCCGAAGCCTGACCCTCACACGTCCCCTAATCCTAACCCGTACGCTAACACTAACCCGCGCCCTCACACGCACGCTCCCCCTAAAGCGTTGCCGTACCCTCACCTGGACCCTAAACCGTCCCCGTCCCCTAACCCTAACCCTAGCCCGAACCCTAACGCTAACCCTTCCCCGAAGCCTGACCCTCACCCGTCCCCTAATCCTAACCCGTACGCTAACACTAACCCGCGCCCTCACACGCACGCTCCCCCTAAAGCGTTGCCGTACCCTCACCTGGACCCTAAACCGTCCCCGGTCCTAACCCTAACCCTAGCCCGAACTCTACACCTAACCCTTCCCCGAAGCCTGACCCTCACCCGTCCCCTAATCCTAACCCGTACGCTAACACTAACCCGCGCCCTCACACGCCCGCTCCCCCTAAAGCGTTGCCGTACCCTCACCTGGACCCTAAACCGTCCCCATCCCCTAACCCTAACCTTAACCCGAACCCTAACCCTAACCCTTCCCCGAAGCCTGACCCTCACACGTCCCCTAATCCTAACCCGTACGCTAACACGAACCCGCGCCCTCACACGCACGCTCCCCCTAAAGCGTTGCCGTACCCTCACCTGGACCCTAAACCGTCCCCGTCCCCTAACCCTAACCCTTCCCCGAAGCCTGACCCTCACCCGTCCCCTAATCCTAACCCGTACGCTAACACTAACCCGCACCCTCACACGCACGCTCCCCCTAAAGCGTTGCCGTACACTCACCTGGACCCTAAACCGTCCCCGTCCCCTAAACCTAACCCTAGCCCGAACCCTAACCCTAACCCTTCCCCGAAGCCTGACACTCACCCGTCCCCTAATCCTAAGCCGTACGCTAACACTAACGCGCGCCCTCACACGCACGCTCCCCCTAAAGCGTTGCCGTACCCTCACCTGGACCCTAAACCGTCCCCGTCCCCTAACCCTAACCCTAGCCCGAACCCTAACCCAAAAATTTCCCCGAAGCCTGACCCTCACCCGTCCCCTAATCCTAACCCGTACGCTAACACTAACCCGCGCCCTCACACGCACGCTCCCCCTAAAGCGTTGCCGTACCCTCACCTGGACCCTAAACCGTCCCCGTCCCCTAACCGTAACCCTTCCCCGAAGCCTGACCCTCCCCCGTCCCCTAATCCTAATCCGTACGCTAACACTAACCCGCGCCCTCACACGCACGCTCCCCCTAAAGCGTTGCCGTACCCTCACCTGGACCCTAAACCGTCCCCGGTCCTAACCCTAACCCTAGCCCGAACTCTACCCCTAACCCTTCCCCGAAGCCTGACCCTCACCCGTACCCTAATCCTAACACGTACGCTAACACTAACCCGCGCCCTCACACGCACGCTCCCCCTAAAGCGTTGCCGTACCCTCACCTGGACCCTAAACCGTCCCCATCCCCTAACCCTAACCCTAGCCCGAACCCTAACCCTAACCCTTCCCCGAAGCCTGACCCTCACACGTCCCCTAATCCTAACCCGTACGCTAACACGAACCCGCGCCCTCACACGCACGCTCCCCCTAAAGCGTTGCCGTACCCTCACCTGGACCCTAAACCGTCCCCGTCCCCTAACCCTAACCCTAACCCTTCCCCGAAGCCTGACCCTCACCCGTCCCCTAATCCTAACCCGTACGCTAACACTAACCCGCACCCTCACACGCACGCTCCCCCTAAAGCGTTGCCGTACACTCACCTGGACCCTAAACCGTCCCCGTCCCCTAAACCTAACCCTAGCCCGAACCCTAACCCTAACCCTTCCCCGAAGCCTGACACTCACCCGTCCCCTAATCCTAAGCCGTACGCTAACACTAACGCGCGCCCTCACACGCACGCTCCCCCTAAAGCGTTGCCGTACCCTCACCTGGACCCTAAACCGTCCCCGTCCCCTAACCCTAACCCTAGCCCGAACCCTAACCCAAAAATTTCCCCAAACCTGACCCTCACCCGTCCCCTAATCCTAACCCGTACGCTAACACTAACCCGCGCCCTCACACGCACGCTCCCCCTAAAGCGTTTCCGTACCCTCACCTGGACCCTAAACCGTCCCCGTCCCCTAACCCTAACCCTTCCCCGAAGCCTGACCCTCACCCGTCCCCTAATCCTAACCCGTACGCTAACACTAACCCGCGCCCTCACACGCACGCTCCCCCTAAAGCGTTGCCGTACCCTCACCTGGACTCTAAACCGTCCCCGTCCCCTAACCCTAACCCTAGCCCGAACCCTAACCCTTCCCCGAAGCCTGACCCTCACCCGTCCCCTAATCCTAACCCGTACGCTAACACTAACCCGCGCCCTAACACGCACGCTCACCCTAAAGCGTTGCCGTACCCTCACCTGGACCCTAAACCGTCCCCGTCCCCTAACCCTAACCCTAGCCCGAACCCTTACCCTAACCCTTCCCCGAAGCCTGACCCTCACCCGTCCCCTAATCCTAACCCGTACGCTAACACTAACCCGCACCCTCACACGTACGCTCCCCCTAAAGCGTTGCCGTACCCTCACCTGGACCCTAAACCGTCCCCGTCCCCTAACCCTAACCCTAGCCTGAACCCTAACCCTAACCCTTCCCCGAAGCCTGACACTCACCCGTCCCCTAATCCTAACCCGTACGCTAACACTAACCCGCGCCCTCACACGCACGCTCCCCCTAAAGCGTTGCCGTACCCTCACCTGGACCCTAAACCGTCCCCGTCCCCTAACCCTAACCCGAACCCTAAACCTAACACTTCCCCGAAGCCTGACCCTTAACCGTCCCCTAATCCTAACCCGTACGCTAAACTAACCCGCGCCCTCACACGCACGCTCCCCCTAAAGCATTGCCGTACCCTCACCTGGACCCTAAACCGTCCCCGTCCCCTAACCCTAACCCTAGCCCGAACCCTAACCCTAAACCTTTCCCGAAGCCTGACCCTCACCCGTCCCATAATCCTAACCCGTACGCTAACACTACCCCGCGCCCTCACACGCACGCTCCCCCTAAAGCGTTGCCGTACACTCACCTGGACCCTAAACCGTCCCCGGTCCTAACCCTAACCCTAGCCCGAACCCTAACCCTAACCCTTCCCCGAAGCCTGACCCTGAACCGTCCCCTAATCCTAACCCGTACGCTAACACTAACCCGCGCCCTCACACGCACGCTCCCCCTAAAGCGTTGCCGTACCCTCACCTGGACCCTAAACCGTCCCCATCCTCTAACCCTAACCCTAGCCCGAACCCTAACCCTAACCCTTCCCCGAAGCCTGACCCTCACACGTCCCCTAATCCTAACCCGTACGCTAACACTAACCCGCGCCCTCACACGCACGCTCCCCCTAAAGCGTTGCCGTACCCTCACCTGGACCCTAAACCGTCCCCGTCCCCTAAGCCTAACCCTAGCCCGAACCCTAACCCTAACCCTTCCCCGAAGCCTGACCCTCACCCGTCCCCTAATCCTAACCCGTACGCTAACACTAACCCGCGCCCTCACACGCATGCTCCCTCTAAAGCGTTGCCGTACCGTCACCTGGACCCTATACCGTCCCCGGTCCTAACGCTAACCCTAGCCCAAACCCTAACCCTAACCCTTCCCCGAAGCCTGACCCTCAACCGTCCCCTAATCCTAACCCGTACGCTTACACTAACCCGCGCCCTCACACGCACGCTCCCCCTAAAGCATTGCCGTACCCTCACCTGGACCCTAAACCGTCCCATTCCCCTAACCCTAACCCTAGCCCGAACCCTAACCCTAACCCTTCCCCGAAGCCTGACCCACACACGTCCCCTAATCCTAACCCGTACGCTAACACTAACCCGCGCACTCACACGCACGCTCCCCCTAAAGCGTTGCCGTACCCTCACCTGGACCCTAAACCGTCCCCGTCCCCTAACCCTAACCCTAGCCCGAACCCTAACCCTAACCCTTCCTCGAAGCCTGACCCTCACCCGTCCCGTAATCCTAACCCGTACGCTAACACTAACCCGCGCCCTCACACGCACGCTCCCCCTAAAGCGTTGCCGTACCCTCACCTGGACCCTAACCGTCCCCATCCCCTAACCCTAACCCTAGCCCGAACCCTAACCCTAACCCTTCCCCGAAGCCTGACCCTCACACGTCCCCTAATCCTAACCCGTACGCTAACACGAACCCGCGCCCTCACAAGCACGCTCCCCCTAAAGCGTTGCCATACCCTCACCTGGACCCTAAACCGTCCCCGTCCCCTAACCCTAACCCTAGCCCGAACCCTAACGCTAATTCTTCCCCGAAGCCTGACCCTCACCCGTCCCCTAATCCTAACCCGTACGCTAACACTAACCCACGCCCTCACACGCACGCTCTCCCTAAAGCGATGCCGTACCCTCACCTGGACCCTAAACCGTCCCCGTCCCCTAACCCTAACCCTAGCCCGAACCCTACCCCTAACCCTTCCCCGAAGCCTGACCCTCACCCGTCCCCTAATCCTAACCCGTACGCTAACACTAACCCGCGCCCTCACACGCACGCTCCCCCTAAAGCGTTGCCGTACCCTCACCTGGACCCTAAACCGTCCCCGTCCCCTAACCCTAACCCTAGCCCGAACCCTAACCCTAAACCTTCCCCGAAGCCTGACCCTCACACGTCCCCTAATCCTAACCCGTACGCTAACACGAACCCGCCCCCTCACACGCACGCTCCCCCTAAAGCGTTGCCGTACCCTCACCTGGACCCTAAACCGTCCCCGTCCCCTAACCCTAACCCTAGCCCGAACCCTAACCCTAACCCTTCCCCGAAACCTGACCCTCACCCGTCCCCTAATCCTAACCCATACGTTAACACTACCCCGCGCCCTCACACGCACGCTTCCCCTAAAGCGTTGCCGTACCCTCACCTGGACCCTAAACCGTCCCCGTCCCTAACCCTAACCCTAACCCTTCCCCGAAGCCTGACCCTCACCCGTCCCCTAATCCTAACCCGTACGCTAACACTAACCCGCACCCTCACACGCACGCTCCCCCTAAAACGTTGCCGTACCCTCACCTGGACCCTAAACCGTCCCCGTCCCCTAACCCTACCCCTAACCCGAACCCTAACCCTAACCCTTCCCCGAAGCCTGACCCTCGCCCGTCCCCTAATCCTAACCCGTACGCTAACACTAACCCGCGCCCTCACACGCACGCTCCCCCTAAAGCGTTGCCGTACCCTCACCTGGACCCTAAACCGTCCCCGTCCCCTAACCCTAACCCTAGCCCGAACCCTAACCCTAACCGTTCCCCGAAGCCTGACCCTCACCCGTCCCTTAATCCATACCCGTACACTGACACTAACCCGCGCCCTCACACGCACGCTCCACCTAAAGCGTTGCCGTACCCTCCCCTGGACCCTAAACCGTCCCCGTCCCCTAACCCTAACCCTAGCCCTAACCCTAACCCTAACCCTTCCCCGAAGCCTGACCCTCACCCGTCCCCTAATCCTAACCCGAACGCTAACACTAACCAGCGCTCTCACACGCACGCTCCCCCTAAAGCGTTGCCGTACCCGCACCTGGACCCTAAACCGTCCCCGTCCCCTAACCCTAACCCTAGCCTGAACCCTAACACTAACCCTTCCCCGAAGCCTGACCCTCACCCATCCCCTAATCCTAACCCGTACGATAACACTAATCCGCGCCCTCACACGCACGCTCCCCCTAAAGCGTTGCCGTACCCTCACCTGGACCCTAAACCGTCCCCGTCCCCTAACCCTAACCATAGCGCGAACCCTAACCCTAACACTTCCCCGAAGCCTGACCCTCACCCGTCCCCTAATCCTAACCCGTACGCTAACACTAACCCACACCCTCACACGCACGCTCCCCCTAAAGCGTTGCCATACCCTCACCTGGACCCTAAACCGTCCCCGTCCCCTAACCCTAACCCTAGCCCGAACCCTAACCCTAACCCTTCCCCGAAGCCTGACCCTCACCCGTCCCCTAATCCTAACCCGTACGCTAACACTAACCCGCGCCCTCACACGCACGCTCCCCCTAAAGCGTTGCCGTACCCTCACCTGGACCCTAAACCATCCCCATCCTCTAACACTAACCCTAGCCCGAACCCTAACCCTAACCCTTCCCCGAAGCTTGACCCTCACCCGTCCCCTAATCCTAACCCGTACGCTAACACTAACCCACGTCCTCACACGCACGCTCCCCCTAAAGCGTTGCCGTACCCTCACCTGGACCCTAAACCGTCCCCGTCCCCTAACCCTAACCCTAGCCCGAACCCTAACCCTAACCCTTCCCCGAAGCCTGACCCTCACCCGTCCCCTAATCCTAACCCGTACGCTAACACTAACCTGCGCCCTCACACGCACGCTACCCCTAAAGCGTTGCCGTACCCTCACCTGGACCCTAAACCGTCCCCGTCCCCTAACCCTAACCCTAGCCCGAACCCTAACCCTAACCCTTCCCCGAAGCCTGACCCTCACCTGTCCCCTAATCCTAAACCGTACGCTAACACTGACCCGTGCCCTCACACGTACGCTCCCCCTAAAGCGTTGCCGTACCCTCCCCTGGACCCTAAACCGTCCCCGTCCCCTAACCCTAAGCCTAGTCCGAACCCTAACCGTAACCCTTCCCCGAAGCCTGACCCTCACCTGTCCCCTAATCCTAACCCGTACGCTAAAACTAACCCGCGCGCTCACACGTACGCTCCCCCTAAAGCGTTGCCGTACCCTCCCCTGGACCCTAAACCGTCCCCGTCCCCTAACCCTAACCCTAGCCCGAACCCTAACCCTAACCCTTCCCCGAAGCCTGACCCTCACCCGTCCCGTAATCCTAACCCGTACGCTAAAACTAACCCGCGCCCTCACACGTACGCGCCCCCTAAAGCGTTGCCGTACCCTCCCCTGGACCCTAAACCGTCCCCATCCCCTAACCCTAACACTAGCCCTAACCCTAACTCTAACCCTTCCCCGAAGCGTGACCCTCACCCGTCCCCTAATCCTAACCCGTACGCTAACACTAACCCGCGCCCTCACACGTACGCGCCCCCTAAAGCGTTGCCGTACCCTCCCCTGGACCCAAAACCGTCCCCGTCCCCTAACCCTAACCCTAGCCCGAACCCTAACCCTAACCCTTCCCCGAAGCCTGACCCTCACACGTCCCCTAATCCTAACCCGTACGCTAACACGAACCCGCGCCCTCACACGCACGCTCCCCCTAAAGCGTTGCCGTACCCTCACCTGGACCCTAAACCGTCCCCGTCCCCTAACCCTAACCCTAGCCCGAACCCTAACCCTAAACCTTCCCCGAAACCTGACCCTCACCCGTCCCCTAATCCTAAACCATACGTTAACACTACCCCGCGCCCTCACACGCACGCTTCCCCTAAAGCGTTGCCGTACCCTCACCTGGACCCTAAACCGTCCCCGTCCCCTAACCCTAACCCTAACCCTTCCCCGAAGCCTGACCCTCACCCGTCCCCTAATCCTAACCCGTACGCTAACACTAACCCGCACCCTCACACGCACGCTCCCCCTAAAACGTTGCCGTACCCTCACCTGGACCCTAAACCGTCCCCGTCCCCTAACCCTACCCCTAGCCCGAACCCTAACCCTAACCCTTCCCCGAAGCCTGACCCTCGCCCGTCCCCTAATCCTACCCCGTACGCTAACACTAACCCGCGCCCTCACACGCACGCTCCCCCTAAAGCGTTGCCGTACCCTCACCTGGACCCTAAACCGTCCCCGTCCCCTAACCCTAACCCTAGCCCGAACCCTAACCCTAACCGTTCCCCGAAGCCTGACCCTCACCCGTCCCTTAATCCATACCCGTACACTGACACTAACCCGCGCCCTCACACGCACGCTCCACCTAAAGCGTTGCCGTACCCTCCCCTGGACCCTAAACCGTCCCCGTCCCCTAACCCTAACCCTAGCCCTAACCCTAACCCTTCCCCGAAGCCTGACCCTCACCCGTCCCCTAATCCTAACCCGTACGCTAACACTAACCCGCGCTCTCACACGCACGCTCCCCCTAAAGCGTTGCCGTACCCGCACCTGGACCCTAAACCGTCCCCGTCCGCTAACCCTAACCCTAGCCCGAACCCTAACCCTAACCCTTCCCCGAAGCCTGACCCTCACCCATCCCCTAATCCTAACCCGTACGCTAACACGAACCCGCGCCCTCACACGCACGCTCCCCCTAAAGCGTTGCCATACCCTCACCTGGACCCTAAACCGTCCCCGTCCCCTAACCCTAACCCTAGCCCGAACCCTAACGCTAACTCTTCCCCGAAGCCTGACCCTCACCCGTCCCCTAATCCTAACCCGTACGCTAACACTAACCCGCGCCCTCACACGCACGCTCTCCCTAAAGCGATGCCGTACCCTCACCTGGACCCTAAACCGTCCCCGTCCCCTAACCCTAACCCTAGCCCGAACCCTACCCCTAACCCTTCCCCGAAGCCTGACCCTCACCCGTCCCCTAATCCTAACCCGTACGCTAACACTAACCCGCGCCCTCACACGCACGCTCCCCCTAAAGCGTTGCCGTACCCTCACCTGGACCCTAAACCGTCCCCGTCCCCTAACCCTAACCCTAGCCCGAACCCTAACCCTAAACCTTCCCCGAAGCCTGACCCTCACACGTCCCCTAATCCTAACCCGTACGCTAACACGAACCCGCGCCCTCACACGCACGCTCCCCCTAAAGCGTTGCCGTACCCTCACCTGGACCCTAAACCGTCCCCGTCCCCTAACCCTAACCCTAGCCCGAACCCTAACCCTAACCCTTCCCCGAAACCTGACCCTCACCCGTCCCCTAATCCTAACCCATACGTTAACACTACCCCGCGCCCTCACACGCACGCTTCCCCTAAAGCGTTGCCGTACCCTCACCTGGACCCTAAACCGTCCCCGTCCCCTAACCCTAACCCTAACCCTTCCCCGAAGCCTGACCCTCACCCGTCCCCTAATCCTAACCCGTACGCTAACACTAACCCACGTCCTCACACGCACGCTCCCCCTAAAGCGTTGCCGTACCCTCACCTGGACCCTAAACCGTCCCCGTCCCCTAACCCTAACCCTAGCCCGAACCCTAACCCTAACCCTTCCCCGAAGCCTGACCCTCACCCGTCCCCTAATCCTAACCCGTACGCTAACACTAACCTGCGCCCTCACACGCACGCTACCCCTAAAGCGTTGCCGTACCCTCACCTGGACCCTAAACCGTCCCCGTCCCCTAACCCTAACCCTAGCCCGAACCCTAACCCTAACCCTTCCCCGAAGCCTGACTCTCACCTGTCCCCTAATCCTAAACCGTACGCTAACACTGACCCGTGCCCTCACACGTACGCTCCCCCTAAAGCGTTGCCGTACCCTCCCCTGGACCCTAAACCGTCCCCGTCCCCTAACCCTAACCCTAGTCCGAACCCTAACCGTAACCCTTCCCCGAAGCCTGACCCTCACCTGTCCCCTAATCCTAACCCGTACGCTAAAACTAACCCGCGCGCTCACACGTACGCTCCCCCTAAAGCGTTGCCGTACCCTCCCCTGGACATTAAACCCTCCCCGTCCCCTAACCCTAACCCTAGCCCGAACCCTAACCCTAACCCTTCCCCGAAGCCTGACCCTCACCCGTCCCGTAATCCTAACCCGTACGCTAAAACTAACCCGCGCCCTCACACGTACGCGCCCCCTAAAGCGTTGCCGTACCCTCCCCTGGACCCTAAACCGTCCCCATCCCCTAACCCTAACACTAGCCCTAACCCTAACTCTAACCCTTCCCCGAAGCGTGACCCTCACCCGTCCCCTAATCCTAACCCGTACGCTAACACTAACCCGCGCCCTCACACGTACGCGCCCCCTAAAGCGTTGCCGTACCCTCCCCTGGACCCAAAACCGTCCCCGTCCCCTAACCCTAACCCTAGCCCGAACCCTAACCCTAACCCTTCCCCGAAGCCTGACCCTCACACGTCCCCTAATCCTAACCCGTACGCTAACACGAACCCGCGCCCTCACACGCACGCTCCCCCTAAAGCGTTGCCGTACCCTCACCTGGACCCTAAACCGTCCCCGTCCCCTAACCCTAACCCTAGCCCGAACCCTAACCCTAACCCTTCCCCGAAACCTGACCCTCACCCGTCCCCTAATCCTAAACCATACGTTAACACTACCCTGCGCCCTCACACGCACGCTTCCCCTAAAGCGTTGCCGTACCCTCACCTGGACCCTAAACCGTCCCCGTCCCCTAACCCTAACCCTAACCCTTCCCCGAAGCCTGACCCTCACCCGTCCCCTAATCCTAACCCGTACGCTAACACTAACCCGCACCCTCACACGCACGCTCCCCCTAAAACGTTGCCGTACCCTCACCTGGACCCTAAACCGTCCCCGTCCCCTAACCCTACCCCTAGCCCGAACCCTAACCCTAACCCTTCCCCGAAGCCTGACCCTCGCCCGTCCCCTAATCCTAACCCGTACGCTAACACTAACCCGCGCCCTCACACGCACGCTCCCCCTAAAGCGTTGCCGTACCCTCACCTGGACCCTAAACCGTCCCCGTCCCCTAACCCTAACCCTAGCCCGAACCCTAACCCTAACCGTTCCCCGAAGCCTGACCCTCACCCGTCCCTTAATCCATACCCGTACACTGACACTAACCCGCGCCCTCACACGCACGCTCCACCTAAAGCGTTGCCGTACCCTCCCCTGGACCCTAAACCGTCCCCGTCCCCTAACCCTAACCCTAGCCCTAACCCTAACCCTTCCCCGAAGCCTGACCCTCACCCGTCCCCTAATCCTAACCCGTACGCTAACACTAACCCGCGCTCTCACACGCACGCTCCCCCTAAAGCGTTGCCGTACCCGCACCTGGACCCTAAACCGTCCCCGTCCCCTAACCCTAACCCTAGCCCGAACCCTAACCCTAACCCTTCCCCGAAGCCTGACCCTCACCCATCCCCTAATCCTAACCCGTACGCTAACACGAACCCGCGCCCTCACACGCACGCTCCCCCTAAAGCGTTGCCATACCCTCACCTGGACCCTAAACCGTCCCCGTCCCCTAACCCTAACCCTAGCCCGAACCCTAACGCTAACTCTTCCCCGAAGCCTGACCCTCACCCGTCCCCTAATCCTAACCCGTACGCTAACACTAACCCGCGCCCTCACACGCACGCTCTCCCTAAAGCGATGCCGTACCCTCACCTGGACCCTAAACCGTCCCCGTCCCCTAACCCTAACCCTAGCCCGAACCCTACCCCTAACCCTTCCCCGAAGCCTGACCCTCACCCGTCCCCTAATCCTAACCCGTACGCTAACACTAACCCGCGCCCTCACACGCACGCTCCCCCTAAAGCGTTGCCGTACCCTCACCTGGACCCTAAACCGTCCCCGTCCCCTAACCCTAACCCTAGCCCGAACCCTAACCCTAAACCTTCCCCGAAGCCTGACCCTCACACGTCCCCTAATCCTAACCCGTACGCTAACACGAACCCGCGCCCTCACACGCACGCTCCCCCTAAAGCGTTGCCGTACCCTCACCTGGACCCTAAACCGTCCCCGTCCCCTAACCCTAACCCTAGCCCGAACCCTAACCCTAACCCTTCCCCGAAACCTGACCCTCACCCGTCCCCTAATCCTAACCCATACGTTAACACTACCCCGCGCCCTCACACGCACGCTTCCCCTAAAGTGTTGCCGTACCCTCACCTGGACCCTAAACCGTCCCCGTCCCCTAACCCTAACCCTAACCCTTCCCCGAAGCCTGACCCTCACCCGTCCCCTAATCCTAACCCGTACGCTAACACTAACCCACGTCCTCACACGCACGCTCCCCCTAAAGCGTTGCCGTACCCTCACCTGGACCCTAAACCGTCCCCGTCCCCTAACCCTAACCCTAGCCCGAACCCTAACCCTAACCCTTCCCCGAAGCCTGACCCTCACCCGTCCCCTAATCCTAACCCGTACGCTAACACTAACCTGCGCCCTCACACGCACGCTACCCCTAAAGCGTTGCCGTACCCTCCCCTGGACCCTAAACCGTCCCCGTCCCCTAACCCTAAGCCTAGTCCGAACCCTAACCGTAACCCTTCCCCGAAGCCTGACCCTCACCTGTCCCCTAATCCTAACCCGTACGCTAAAACTAACCCGCGCGCTCACACGTACGCTCCCCCTAAAGCGTTGCCGTACCCTCCCCTGGACCCTAAACCGTCCCCGTCCCCTAACCCTAACCCTAGCCCGAACCCTAACCCTAACCCTTCCCCGAAGCCTGACCCTCACCCGTCCCGTAATCCTAACCCGTACGCTAAAACTAACCCGCGCCCTCACACGTACGCGCCCCCTAAAGCGTTGCCGTACCCTCCCCTGGACCCTAAACCGTCCCCATCCCCTAACCCTAACACTAGCCCTAACCCTAACTCTAACCCTTCCCCGAAGCGTGACCCTCACCCGTCCCCTAATCCTAACCCGTACGCTAACACTAACCCGCGCCCTCACACGTACGCGCCCCCTAAAGCGTTGCCGTACCCTCCCCTGGACCCAAAACCGTCCCCGTCCCCTAACCCTAACCCTAGCCCGAACCCTAACCCTAACCCTTCCCCGAAGCCTGACCCTCACACGTCCCCTAATCCTAACCCGTACGCTAACACGAACCCGCGCCCTCACACGCACGCTCCCCCTAAAGCGTTGCCGTACCCTCACCTGGACCCTAAACCGTCCCCGTCCCCTAACCCTAACCCTAGCCCGAACCCTAACCCTAACCCTTCCCCGAAACCTGACCCTCACCCGTCCCCTAATCCTAAACCATACGTTAACACTACCCCGCGCCCTCACACGCACGCTTCCCCTAAAGCGTTGCCGTACCCTCACCTGGACCCTAAACCGTCCCCGTCCCCTAACCCTAACCCTAACCCTTCCCCGAAGCCTGACCCTCACCCGTCCCCTAATCCTAACCCGTACGCTAACACTAACCCGCACCCTCACACGCACGCTCCCCCTAAAACGTTGCCGTACCCTCACCTGGACCCTAAACCGTCCCCGTCCCCTAACCCTACCCCTAGCCCGAACCCTAACCCTAACCCTTCCCCGAAGCCTGACCCTCGCCCGTCCCCTAATCCTAACCCGTACGCTAACACTAACCCGCGCCCTCACACGCACGCTCCCCCTAAAGCGTTGCCGTACCCTCACCTGGACCCTAAACCGTCCCCGTCCCCTAACCCTAACCCTAGCCCGAACCCTAACCCTAACCGTTCCCCGAAGCCTGACCCTCACTCGTCCCTTAATCCATACCCGTACACTGACACTAACCCGCGCCCTCACACGCACGCTCCACCTAAAGCGTTGCCGTACCCTCCCCTGGACCCTAAACCGTCCCCGTCCCCTAACCCTAACCCTAGCCCTAACCCTAACCCTTCCCCGAAGCCTGACCCTCACCCGTCCCCTAATCCTAACCCGTACGCTAACACTAACCCGCGCTCTCACACGCACGCTCCCCCTAAAGCATTGCCGTACCCGCACCTGGACCCTAAACCGTCCCCGTCCCCTAACCCTAACCCTAGCCCGAACCCTAACCCTAACCCTTCCCCGAAGCCTGACCCTCACCCATCCCCTAATCCTAACCCGTACGATAACACTAACCCGCGCCCTCACACGCACGCTCCCCCTAAAGCGTTGCCGTACCCTCACCTGGACCCTAAGCCGTCCCCGTCCCCTAACCCTAACCCTAGCCCGAACCCTAACCCTAACACTTCCCCGAAGCCTGACCCTCACCCGTCCCCTAATCCTAACCCGTACGCTAACACTAACCCACGCCCTCACACGCACGCTCCCCCTAAAGCGTTGCCGTACCCTCACCTGGACCCTAAACCGTCCCCGTCCCCTAACCCTAACCCTAGCCCGAACCCTAACCCTAACCCTTCCCCGAAGCCTGACCCTCACCCGTCCCCTAATCCTAACCCGTACGCTAACACTAACCCGCGCCCTCACACGCAAACTCCCCCTAAAGCGTTGCCGTACCCTCACCTGGACCCTAAACCATCCCCATCCTCTAACCCTAACCCTAGCCCGAACCCTAACCCTAACCCTTCCCCGAAGCCTGACCCTCACCCGTCCCCTAATCCTAACCCGTACACTAACACTAACCCACGTCCTCACACGCACGCTCCCCCTAAAGCGTTGCCGTACCCTCACCTGTTCCCTAAACCGTCCCCGTCCCCTAACCCTAACCCTAGCCCGAACCCTAACCCTAACACTTCCCTGAAGCCTGACCCTCACCCGTCCCCTAATCCTAACCCGTACGCTAACACTAACCTGCGCCCTCACACGCACGCTCCCCCTAAAGCGTTGCCGTACCCTCACCTGGACCCTAAACCGTCCCTGTCCCCTAACCCTAACCCTAGCCCGAACCCTAACCCTAACCCTTCCCCGAAGCCTGACCCTCACCTGTCCCCTAATCCTAAACCGTACGCTAACACTAACCCGTGCCCTCACACGTACGCTCCCCCTAAAGCGTTGCCGTACCCTCCCCTGGACCCTAAACCGTCCCCGTCCCCTAACCCTAAGTCTAGTCCGAACCCTAACCCTAACCCTTCCCCGAAGCCTGACCCTCACCTGTCCCCTAATCCTAACCTGTACGCTAAAACTAACCCGCGCGCTCACACGTACGCTCCCCCTAAAGCGTTGCCGTACCCTCCCCTGGACCCTAAACCGTCCCCGTCCCCTAACCCTAACCCTAGCCCGAACCCTAACCCTAACCCTTCCCCGAATCCTGACCCTCACCCGTCCCGTAATTCTAACCCATACGCTAACACTAACCCGCGCCCTCACACGTACGCGCCCCCTAAAGCGTTGCCGTACCCTCCCCTGGACCCTACACCGTCTCCATCCCCTAACCCTAACACTAGCCCTAACCCTAACTCTAACCCTTCCCCGAAGCGTGACCCTCACCCGTCCCCTAATCCTAACCCGTACGCTAACACTAACCCGCGCCCTCACACGTACGCGCCCCCTAAAGCGTTGCCGTACCCTCCCCTGGACCCAAAACCGTCCCCGTCCCCTAACCCTAACCCTAGCCCGAACCCTAATCCTAACCCTTCCCCGAAGCCTGACCCTCACCCGTCCCCTAACTCGTACGTGAACACTAACCCGCGCCCTCACACGTACGCTCCCCCTAAAGCGTTGTCGTACCCTCCCCTGGACCCTAAACCGTCCCCGTCCCCTAACCCTAGCCCGAACCCTAACCCTAACCCTTCCCCGAAGCCTGACCCTCACCCGTCCCCTAATGTTAACCCGTACGCTAAAACTAACCCGCGCCCTCACACGTACACTCCCCTAAAGCGTTGCCGTACCCTCCCCTGGACCCTAAACCATCCCCGTCCCCTAACCCTAACCCTAGCCCGAACCCTATCCCTAACCCGTCCCCTAACCCATCTCCTAATCCTAACCCGTACGTTAACACTAACCCGCGCCCTCACACCTACACTCCCCCTAACGCGTTGTCGTACCCTCACCTGGACCCTAAACCGTTCCTGTCCCCTAACCCTAACCCTAACCCTATCCCTTACCTGAAGCCTTACCCTAACCCGTCCCCTAATCCTAACCCGTACGCTGACACTAACCCGTGCCCTCACACTTACGCTCACACTACACCATTGTCGTACCCTAACCTGTACCCTAAATCGTCCCCTAACCCTAACCCTAACCCTTACCCGAAGCCTTACCCTAACCCCTCTCCTAATCCTAACCTGTACGCTAACACTAACCCGTGCCCTCACACGTATGCTCACCCTAAACCGTTGTCGGACCCTAACCTGTACCCTATACCGTCCCCGTCCCTTAACCTTAACCCTAACCCTTACCCAAAACCTTACTGTAACCCGTCACCTAATCCTAGCCGATACGCTAACACTAACCCGTATCCTAACACGTACGCTCATCCTAAACCATTGTCGCACCCTAACCTGTACCCTAAACTGTCCCTCTCCCCTAACCCTAACCCTAACCCTAACCCTTACCTGAAGCCTTACCCTCACGCGTCCCCTAATCCTTACCCGTACGCTAACACTAAATCTTACCCTTACATGTACGCTATACCTAAACCGTTGTCGTACCCTAACATGTACCCTAAACCATCCCCGTTCCCTAACCATAACCCTAACCCGAAACATTACCCTAACACTTACCCTAATCCTAAACGGTACACTAACACTGACCTGTACCCTAACACTTTCGCTCACCCTAAACCATTGTCGCATCCTAAAGCATACCCGTTCCCTAATGCTAACCTTAACCCTAACCCTAAACCCACTTATAGCACTATAGCTCAGGAAAATTAAAATAACAAGAAACAACCACTGCAAAGTTTAAGGCTGCTCTGTTTACAAGAGCCTCGACTACGGTACAAATTAAATATCCTTGAAAGAGAGAAATGGATAAAGAAGTTTTCGTACTTACGTACAATGGAATATCACTCAACAATGAAATCAATGTCGTCAGGCCCGTACAAGCATAATGAATGGATTTAGGTACGATGATTCAAAGGAAATAAGTCACACAGAAAAAGAAACTTATCATAAGATATCACTTATAGAGGGAATGTAAACTTGGCTACACATGAACTGAATTACAAAACAGAACAGAGTCTCACATTTAGAAAACAAACTTATGCTTTCTTAAGGGGAATGGTGAGTTGGGGTGCTGCGTAAAACCAGAGATTGAAATTAGCACAGATACTATTCCATAAGCCAAATATATAATAGACAAGATATACTCCTTGCTCAACGAATTAGACTCAACACCACCTATTCACCGCAGAGGAATATATCTGACAATAAGAATATTAAAACATATGTATCTATATGTCTCTGTAAGAGAATCAAGTGTGTGTAGAGCAGTATACACAGCCGTGAAAAATCAACTAAACCCCATTATTAAAATAAATTTCAAAAACAAAGACAGTGAAGGAGAGAAAGTTCTTAAATAATTCGTTCAGGGCTTGTGATGAAACTTGGATTTACCACATCTACACCCACAGCTGGGTGAGACATAAGGCAGGACATTTGGGGCTGAGAGGATTGGTGAGGTTCGGTGAGCAAATGCAGACCCTTTGAAGTAATACTGTATGCTACCCATTCCCTGGGTCCCAACTCTCCTGGTTTAAGGGATTCTTCCTACAGCTAAAACATGCATGGGAAACCCAGAGGATTGTACACCATGTGATCGGGCAACGTTTCTAAAACCCATCTCATTTTTTGTTCCCTGGTACACGGGTTCGCCATTCCAGACGCTTTACTAAACATCTCCCCACGTGGAGAGTCAGTGCCTTAAAACTCCTGTTTGGCACAGTTAGCAATTTCTGCGGAGGTTGAACGGGAATAGGGAGAACCAATGAGAGACTAGCTGTAGGTGTTTGGACGGTCACATTTCACTCTAATTTCCCACCAGGAAGAGGAATTAACAAAAGGCTCAGCGTGCCGTGATGAAACAAGATTAGGGCCTGAAGCAATCCTGCAGTTCTGCGGCCAGCGCACAAGAAAGCGAGTTGAAGAAAGGACCTCAGGGGCACTGTAATTCATAAACCTGCAGAGTTATAAATGACAGCTATCGTCCAAAAATATATTGAGGTAAGGCTGCGAAGAGGACTTGAAAGCATGGCACAATTGCAGGAAATATATTTCAGGAGGTAGATGGAAACTGCATTTAAAGCATATGAAAAGCGGCAGAACTTTGACAATGATGCACTTGGCCAAAAAGGGCGTATGCGTTTTTTTCCTGAATACATGCAGGAAAAAACGCATATGCTCTTTTTGTCCAAATAAGCAAGCCTGCAACGGAGATCTGCACTACAATGAAGTCTCACTTCCCACCGGTCAAAAGGGCGATCTGAAAAAAGTGTAAAAACCAGAAAGGCAGGACAGGCCATGGAGAACTGGGAGCCTTGTTATGCTGATGGGCGGGATGTAAATTGCCAACAGCCACTCTGGAGAAGTGTATGGTGTTTCCTGAAACCTCTAAAAAACAAAGCTACAGAGCCTAGGTTGCTTCCACTTATGGTCCTATAGCTTAGGAAAATTAAAATCAACAAGACACAGCCACCCCAAAGTTTAGGGCTGCTGTGTTTACAAGAACCTCGACTACGGTACAATTTAAATATCCCAGAAAGAGGAAAAGGGATAAAGAAGTTGTGGTACTTATGTACAATGGAATATCACTCAGCAATGAAATCAATATCATCAGGCCCATAGGAGCATAATGAGTGGATTTAGGTACGATGATTCTAAGGAAATAAGTCACACAGATAAAGAAACTTATCATAAGATATCACTTATAGAGGGAATGTAAACTTGGCTACACATGAACTGAATTACAAAACAGAACAGAGTCTCACATTTAGAAAACAAACATGTTTGCTTAAGGGGAAAGGTGAGTTGGGGTGCTGCATAAATCCAGAGATTGAAATGAGCACAGATACCGTTCCATAAGCCAAATATGTAATAGACAAGACCTACTCCTTGCTCAGCGAAGTGGACTCAACACCCCCTATTCACCGCAGAGGAATATATCTGACTAGTAAGAATCTTAAAATCTATGTATTTATATGTCTCCGTAAGAGAATCAAGTGTGTGTACAGACGCATAAACACAGCAGTGAAAATTAGCTCAACCCCATTATAAAAATAAACTTCAAAAACAAAACAGAAAGACAGTGAAAGAGAGAGAAATTCTTAAATAATTCGTTCAGGCTTGTGATGAAACCTGGATTTACCACATCTACACCCACAGCTGGGTGAGACATAAGGCTGGACACTTGGGGCTGAGAGAATTGGTGAGATTCGGTGAGCAAATGCAGACCCTTTGAAGTAGTACTGCGTGCTACCCATTCCATGGGTCCCAACTCTCCAGGTTTAAGGGATTCTTCCTACAGCTAAAACATGCGTGGGAAACCCAGAGGATGGTCCACAGTGTGATTGGGCAAGGTTTCTAAAACGCATCTCATTATTCGTCCTCTGGTACTCGGGTTCGCCATTCCAGACGCTTTAGTAACAATCTCCCCACTTGGAGAGTCAGTGCTTGTAACCTCCTGTTTGGCACACTCTGCAATTTCTGCGGAGGATGAACGGGAATAGGGAGAACCAATGAGAGACTAGCTGTAGTTGTTTGGACGGGCACATTTCACTCTAATTTCCCACCAAGAAGAAGAATTAACCAAAGGCTCAGTGTGCCACGCTGGAACCAGATTAGGGCCTGAAGCAATCCTGCCGTTTTGCGTCCAGCTCACAAAAAAGCGAGTTGGAAAAAGGAGCTCAGGGTCACTGCAATTCACAAACTTGCAGAGTTATAAAGGACAACTATCGTCCAAAAATATATTGAGGTAAGGCTGCGAAGAGGACTTGAAAGCAAGGCACAATTGCAGGAAACAGATTTCAGGAGGTAGATTGGAATTGCATTTAAAGCATATGAAAAGCGGCAGAACTTCGACAATGATGCACTTGGCCAAAAAATGCATATGCGTTTTTTCCTGAATATATCCAGGAAAAAACGCATACGGCCATTTTTGCCAACCAAGGAAGCGTGCAATGGAAATCCGCACTACAATGAAGTCTCACTTCCCACCGGTCAAATGGGCCATCTGAAAAAAGTGTAAAATCCAGAAAGGCAGGACAGGCCATGGAGAACTGGGAGCCTTGTTAAGCTGATGGGCGGGATGTAAATGGCCAACAGCCACTCTGGAGAAGTGTATGGTGTTTCCTGAAACATCTAAAAAACAAAGCTACAGAGACTCGGGCACTTCCACTTATGGTCCTATAGCTTAGGGAAATTAAAATCAAAAAGACACAGCCACCCCAAAGTTTAGGGCTGCTGTGTTTACAAGAACCTCGACAACGGAACAACTTAAATATCCCAGAAAGAGAAAAATGGATAAAGAAGTTGTGGTACTTACATACAATGGAATATCACTCCGCAATGAAATCAATGTCATCAGGCCCGTAGCAGCATAATGAGTGGATTTAGGTTCGATGATTCTGAGTGAAATAAGTCACACAGAAAAAGAAACTAGTCATAAGATAACACTTATAGAGGGAATGTAAACTTGGCTACACATGAACTGAATTACAAAACAGAACAGAGTCTCACATTTAGAAAACCAACTTATGCTTGCTTAAGGCGAAAGGTGAGTTGGGGTGCTGCATAAATCCAGAGATTGAAATGAGCACAGATACCATTCCATAAGCCAGTAATAGACAAGATATACTCCTTGTTCAACGAAGTGGACTCAACACCCCCTATTCACCGCAGAGGAATATATCTGAGTAGTAAGAATCTTAAAACCTATGTATTTATATGTCTCCGTAAGAGAATCAAGTGTGCATCGAGTGGCATAAACACAGCAGTGCAAATCAGCTAAACCCCATTATAAAAATAAATTTCAAAATCAAAACACAAAGACAGTGAAAGAGAGAGAAATTCTTAAATAACTCATTCAGGCTTGTGATGAAACCTGGATTTACCACATCTACACCCACAGCTGAGTGAGGCATAAGGCTGGACACTTGGGGCTGTGAGGATTGGTGAGGTTCGGTGAGCAAATGCAGACCCTTTGAAGTAGTACTGCGTGCTACCCATTCCATGGGTCCCAACCCTCCAGGTTTAAGGGATTCTTCCTACAGCTAAAACATGCGTGGGAAACCCAGAGGATGGTCCACAGTGTGATCGGGCAAGGTTTCTAAAACGCATCTCATTATTCGTCCTCTGGTACTCGGGTTCGCCATTCCAGACGCTTTACTAACAATCTCCCCACTTGGAGAGTCAGTGCTTGTAACCTCCTGTTTGGCACATCGTTTGGCAGCGATGCACTTGGCCAAAAAGGGCGTATACGTTTTTTCCTGAGTATATTCAGGATAAAATGCATACACACTTTTTGGCCCACCAAGCAAGCGGGAAATTCAAATCTGCACTACAAAGAAGTCTCATCCTAACACGTACCCTAACCCTATCCCGCTACCATACCCTAACCTGTACCTGAGACCGTACCCGTTCCCTAACCCTAACCCTTACCCTAAGCTGTACACGAACACTAACCCGTACGCTAACATGTACCCTAACAGTAACACATAGCCATACACTAAACTTTATCCTAACCCTACCCCGTATCCTAACCCTTTCCCTAAACCGTACCATAACCCGTATCCTAATCCTAACCCATCCCCTAACACTAACCCATAACCTAACCCGTACCCTAATCCTAACCCATACACTAACACGTACCCTAACCTTAACCCGTTGTCATACCCTAACCTGCAACCTAATCTGTACCCATTCCCTAACCCTAACCCTTACACTATCCCGTACCATAATCCTAACCTGTACACTAACACTAAACTGTACCCTAACACTTACCCTACTCCTAACCCGTGGTCATACCCTAAACTGTACCCCAAACCATACCCGTCCCCTAACCCTAACCCTAAACCTTACCCTAAACCGTACCCTAATCCTAACCCGTACACTAACACTAAACTGTACCCTAACACGTACCCTAACCCTAACCCTTTGTTGTTCCCTATCCTGTACCCTAAACTGTACCCCTTCCTTAACACTAAACCTAACCCTAACCCGTACCTAACACTAACCCATACACTAAACCTAACCATAACCCTGAACGTAAACCGTACCTGAATCCTAACCCATACCCTAACACTAACCCATACCTTAACCCGTACCCTAACACTAAACCATAGCCATACCCTAAACTGTACCCTAACACTAACCCGTACCATAACCATAACCCTAAACCATACTCTAAGCCATACAATAATCCTAACCCGTACCCTAACCCTAAATCTTACCCTAAACCCTAATCCTTACCCCTAGCTTAATTTTGTTTTTTTGTATTTAAAAAAATATTTTCTTGGGTTAAAACAAACTAGCAGAACAACAAAATAGAGGGCTTCGCTGGTGGTGCGGTGGTTAGAATCTGCCTGCTAATGCAGGGGACACAGGTTCGAGCCCTGGTCTGGGAGGATCCCACATGCCATGGAGCAACTAGGCCCATAAGCCACAACCAGTGAGCCCTCGCATCTGGAGCCTGTGCTCTGCAACAAGAGAGGCCGCAATAGTGAGAGGCCCGTGCACCGAGATCAAGAGTGGCCCCCCGCTTGCCACAACTAGAGAAAGCCCTCACACAGAAACTCAGACCCAACACAACAAAAATAAATAAATAAATAATAAACTCCTACCCCCCCCCAAAAAAAGAACAACAAAATAAAACAGAAAGTAACCTGAGTGTCCCTCAAAAAGCTAAGTCTGAAATAGTTGGTACTTCTGTTCTATGGAATGTTATGTAGCCTATAAAAAGTGTGAGAGCTAAATCTGTTTTTCTACAGTGAGAAGCATGATATTCCAGATGTATAGAACACCTGGATAAAATGAGAAATCTACACATTATGCTGGTCGTTTCAGTAAATGGGAAAGGATGGCAAGTGGTAAAATATTATCTTTTCCTTTAATTTTTTAAATTTCACTTGTTACAAAGAACTTCAATTATAATTGTACTTTAAAAAAGTAACAATGGAAATTTAAAAGAAAAAATATATATTGTGTGTTCAGTTACGTTTCATAGAATTATGAAATGCTCCACCCTCTGGCCATTACCTGAAAAAACAGCTTTAAAACCTATGCTAATTGTCACTTCATATGAACAAGTCCTGCAGGGCTGTAAAGGAAACCTGTCTTCATCATGTCTTGCGGGAGGTAAAGGCCAAAGTATTTCAAAATGTGGCACATATTTCAAGAAAACCATTTGAAGAACTAAGCTGTAATAACCGTTTGAAAAATAAAAGGACATGCCTGAAAGCTCAGTTTCAAAGGATTATGAGACACATGCAAATCCAACCACACAGAGGTATCAGCTCACACCATTCAGAATAACCATCAGGAAAGAAACTACAAACGATCAATGCTGAAGAGGTTGTGGAGAAATGCATACCCTTAATTTGAAGTGGGACGTAACCTGGTAAGAGTCACTAATGGGAACAGGGTGGAGGTGCCTTTAAAAGGTAAATATTGAGCTATTATATGATCCAGCAGGCCCACTCCTGGGCCTATAACATAAGAAGACAGAATTGGAAAGACACAGGCAGGCAAATCTGCACTGCAGCAGTATTACAATAGCCAAGACATGGAAGCAACCAAAAGTCCATCAACAGATGAGTGGACAAAGAGGAACTGTTACATGTAGAGATGGAATATTAGCTCGGGAAAAAAGTGAAACAATGCCATTTGCAGCACCATAGATGAGTCTAGAGGTAACCATGCAACTTGTAGTAAGTGAGAAAGCGAAAGACACCTAACGTATATCACTTATAGGTGTTACCTGAAAATTGATAACAATGAAGATATTTCCACAGAGAAAGGCAATCACAGATTCATTGAACAAACTTATGGTTCCCCAAATCGAAAGGTGTGAGGATTGGATACATTACGATATTGGGGTTAACATAGATATAGAAACACATGTGAAATATATAATCACCAAAGACCTACGGAATACCAAGAGAAGACTACTCAACATTGTGTCATAACCTACCTGGGAAAAGGTTCCGAAGAAGAATAGATATATGTATGTGTGTGAAAGAACCACATCTTGCACACCTAGAACAAAAAAAAAAACATTGTAATCAAATTTGCGGCGATAAAAAATAAAAATTAAATTAAAAATATGAACAAGAAATAATGAGACATAAACTGAAAGGAATTTTTCCTGGCACATCCCATTCTAATTTTCAACCTAGAACAGGACTTCCATTAAGGCTCTGTTGCCCTGGTAACCAGATTTGGTAAAGGAGAAATGCTGCCGCCTTGTGACTGTTTCACACAACAGCAGCTTTAAACCAAGAGGTAATGGTCACTTAATATTCAAAATATGTGCAGCACTGTAAAGGACACCGGGCCTCAAAAATGTCCTGGGGTCGTAATCGACCAGAAAATTCAAAAGACGTCAACATTTCAAGAAGACAATGTCAAGAGGCATATTTTACGCACATTTTGTCTTTTCTTTTTTTTCTCTTTAAAATAAAAGGGAATTGAAAAATACGCAACATCAGCAATGAATAAAGCCATGCAAATCCAATTACAGAAATGTTCACCTCACAGCCGTCAGAATGTTCTTCAGCAAAAAGTCTACAAAGAATAAATGCTGAAGGGGTTTCAGAGAACTGTGTACCCTCCAGCTGCTGGGGGGGATGTAAACTGGTAACAGCCAGTAGTGAGAACATAATGGAGGTGCGTTTAAGGGTAAAAATTGAGCTACCATGTGATCTGGTAGGTCCTTTGATGTGCCTATCACCTGAGCAGAGCAGAATGGAAAAGACACAGACTGGCAATCCTGCACTGCAGGAATATTTAACATAGCCAAGACTTGGAAGAAACCAAAATGTCCATCAACAGAAAAATGCACAAAGAGGAAGTGGTCCATGTAAACAATAGAATATAAGCCATGGAAAACAATGAAACAGTGCCGTTTGCACCACCATATAAGGACCTAGAGATAATCACTCAAATTAAAGAAAGAAAGTGAAAGACAGATATCCTATGACATCACTTCTAGGTGTTACCTAAAAGTTGATACTCATGAACTTATTTCCAAGAGAAGGAAAAGCATGGATTAAGAAAAAAAAATTATGTTTAACCAATGGAAAAGTGTAAGGAATGTGTGAATTAGGATATGAGGGTTAACAGACATGTACTAATACATATGAAATATATAATCACAAAATACCTATGGAATACCAAGAGAGGTCTAGGCAACACTCTGTAATAACCTACATGGTAAAGAATGCAAAGATAAATGACAGATACATTGATATAATGAACGAGATTCTGTACACCTAGGAGAAACAAAATATTTTTATCAAGTTTGCTCTGATAATTAATAAAAATTAAATTTATAAAACAAACAAGAAGTAAGGAGATATAAGCTCTTGGGGATGTGCTCTGGCACATTCCACTCTAATTTGCAGCCTACTAACACGATTTCCAGGAAGGCTCTGCTGCCCAAAAACCCAGAGTTGGAAATGTAGAAATTCTGCTGCCTTGTGGCCGTTTTCCGCAAGAGCGGCGTTAAGCCCACAGCTAATGTTCTCTTAACATTCACAAGGACTCAGGGCTGCAAAGGACACCTGCCCTAAACAACTGTGCTGAGGTAGGGAATGGACAATAAAATTCAAAACTGGCAAATTTTTCAAGACGATAGTATGAAGAGGTAAGTTTGACTCACTCTCTTGTTTAAAAAAAGGAAAATGGGTGAAAGCTCAACCTCAGGAATTATTAGACTCATGCAAATCTAATGTACAAAAAGGTTTCAACTCACACCAGTCGACTGACCATCAGCAAAAGGTCTACAAACAATAAATTCTGAAGGGGTTTTAGAGAACTGTGTACCCTCTAGCTGCTGGTGAGATGTAACGTGGTAAGAGCCAATAATGAGAACAGAAAGGAGCTACGATTAAAAGTAAAAGTTGAGGTACCATTCGATGCAGCAGTCACACCACTGGGCCTCTCACCTGAGAAGACCAGAATCGAGAAGACGCGGGCTGCAAAAGCTGCACTGCAGCCTTATTCACAATAGCCAAGACAGTGAAGCCATCAAAATGTCCATCAACAGATGTATGGATGAAGAAGAAGTGGTCCACGTTCACAATAGAATATTAGCCATGGAAAACAATGAAACACTGCTATTTGAGGTGCCATAGATGAGCTTGGAGATAATCACAGAATATGAGGTAAGTCAGAAAGCAAAAGACCTATATCCTATGATATCACTTATAGGCGTTATCTAATAACTAACACAAATGAACATATTTCCACAGAGAAAGACACTCACAGACTTAGAAATTAAGTATGCTTATCTAAAAGGAAAGGTGGGCAGAATGGATAAATTAAGATTAACGTTACCATACGTATACAAATACATATAATAAACATATATCAAAAAGACGGACCATATAGCAAGGGAGGTCTATGGAACACTGTAATATTTTACATGGGAAGAGGATCTGAACATGAATAGACATATATATTGTACAAATGAACCAGATTGTGTACATCTGGACAAACAATATCTAATCATTACCCCGATTAAATAAATTTTAAAAACCAAGATGTAATGAGACATAAACTTATGGGCGTTCCTCCTGGCACATTCCATTCTAACTTAAAACCTAGGACCACGACTTCCAGAAAGGCTCTGCTGCCCTAGTACCCAGATTTGGGAAAGGACAAATGCTGCCTCCTTGTGGCCGTTTCCCACAACAGCAGCTTTAAACCCAGTGCTAATGGTCACTAAATATTCACCAAACTTGCAGTTCTGTAATGACATCTGCCCTCCAAAAAAATCCTGGGGTCGAATATCCACCAAAAATTCAAAAGAGGGCAACCTTCCAAGAAGACAGCTTCAAGAGATAGATTGTACTCACACTTGATTTTTAACAGAAAGGAAAAAGGCGTGGAAAATGATGAATTTTAGGAATTTTTAAAGTCATGCAAACCCAAATTACAAAAACCTATCAGGTCACAACAGTCAGATTGGCCATTAGCAAAAATGCTGCAAACTATAAATGCTGAAGGGATTGTGGAGAAGTTCGTACCCTCGGCTCTAAGGGAGACATGGTAAGAGCCACTAATGAAAACACAATGGAGGTGCTTTGAAAAGGTAAACATTGAGCTACTAGTCAATCAGTCATACCCACTGCTGGGACTATCACCTGAGAAAATGAGAATCAAAAAGTCACAAGCTGGCAATCTTGCACTCCAGCAATATTTAATATAGCCAACACTTGGAAGCAACGAAAATGTCCCTCAACAGAGCAATGCACCAAGAAGTGGTCCATATACAAAATGGAATATTATTCCGATAAAAATATAAATTAAATTAAAAAAACAAACAAAAGTAAGGAGACATCAGCCTTTGGGGGTTTATCCGGGCACATTCCACTCTAATTTATAACCGAGGAAGACCACCGGCCGGAAGCTCTGTTTCCCTAGTACCAGCATGGGGAACAAAGAAAGGCTGCCGCAATCTGGCCGTTACCTGCAAAAGCAGCTTTAAAGCCTGTGCTAATGGTCACTTCATGTGAACAAGTACTGCAGGGCTGTAAATGAAACCTGCCCTCAAAATGTTTTGAGGGAGGTAATGGCCAATAAATTTCAAAATGTAACACATACTTTAGAAAACACTTTGAAGAGCTAAGCTGTAATCACAGTTTGAAAAATAAAAAGGACATGACTTAAAGCTCAATTTCAAAGGATTATGAGTCATATGCAAATTCAACCACAAAGAGGTATCAGCTCACACCAGTCAGAATATCCATCAGCAAGAAAACTACAAACAATAAATGCTGAAGCCATAAAAAGAAACGAAATTGAGCTATTTGTAATGAGGTGGATAGACCTAGAGTCTGTCATACACAGTGAAGTAAGTCAGAAAAAGAGAGACAAATACCGTATGCTAACACATATACCTGGAATTTAAGGGAAAAAATGTCATGAAGAACCTAGGGGTAAAACAGGAATAAAGACAGAGATCTACTAGAGAATGGACTTGAGGATATGGGGAGGGGGAAGGGTAAGCTGTGACAAAGGGAGAGAGAGGCATGGACATATATACACTACCAAACGTAAGGTAGATAGCTAGTGGGAAGCAGCAGCATGGCACAGGGAGATCAGCTCGGTGCTTTGTGACCGCCTGGAGGGGAGGGAGGGTGGGAGGGAGGGAGACGCAAGAGGGAAGTGATATGGGAACATATGTATATGTATAACTGATTCATTTTGTTGTAAAGCACAAGCTAGCACACCATTGTAAAGCAATTATACTTCAATAAAGATATTAAAAATAAATAAATAAATAAATGCTGAAGGTGTTGTGGAGAAATGCATACCCTCAACTTTAAGTGGGATGTAACCTGGAAAGAGCCAATAATGAGCACAGAATCGTGGTGCATTTAAACGGTAAACCCCGAGATACCATATGATACAGGATGCCCACTCCTGGGCCTATAACATAAGAAGACAGAATTGTAAAGACACAGGCAGGCAAATTGTACTAAGTCAGACAGCAAAAGACACATATCCTATAATATCACTTATAGGTGTTAGCTAAAAATTGATACCAATGAAGATATTTCCACAGAGAAAGGCAATCACAGATTCATTAAACAAAGTTATGGTTCACCAAATGGAAAGGTGTGAGAACTGGATACATTAGGATATTGGGGTTAACATAGATATAGAAACACATGTGAAATATATAATCACCAAAGACCTATGGAATACCAAGAGAAGACTACTCAACATTGTGTCACAAGCTACATGAGAAAACGATCTGAAGAAGTATAGATACATGTATATGTGTAAAAGAACCACATCTTACACACCTAGAACAAACAAAACATTTTAATCAAATTTGCTCTGATAAAAAATAAACATTAAAAAAAGAACAAGAAAAAAAAGAGAGAAAAAAAGGGGAAAAAAAGAACGAGAAGTAATGAGACATACACTTAAGGGGCTTTTTGCTGGCACATTGCATTCTAATTTACAACCAGAACACGACTTCCATTAAAGCTCTGTCATCACTAATAAAGCAGCTTTATAAGCAATGTTGAAGGTAGCTTAAAAGAATTCTCACTAATTATTGACAGTAACAAGAAAACAAACAAAAGTAAAAATCTCACGGCAAAAAGTATACATAGAGTAAGGGTAGTAGATCAAACACTTATTAAACTTCTGTAAAGAATAAAAGACAACAGTAGTATTTTTTTTTAAAGAGAGGGGCCAAATAAATCAGAACTGAAAGAGATGATGTTACAAGAGCCACCACAGAAATACAAAGTATCCTAAGATACACACAGGGTAACTCAGGGCTCAGACTGGACAGAGCCCACTCTCCATTCCCCTGTACATGACTTACAGGAGCCTCAGGAACTGAGGAGGGGGTCCTTGAGGAGAGGCACAAGATAGAAGATGTTAGGCATTAACATGACTGCATTCATTTTAAACGTGCCTGAACTACATTCACATGAGATGATTTTGTCCTGTTTGTACATCAGCACCTCTAGTCGGAACTGCAGATCTTTGGTTTCACCACCTCTATGACAGCATTAGCTTCACCTGCTGTGGACTGTCTCCTATAGGATTTCTAGAACCACAAAACATCGAAGCTTCACAGGACCCAGTGTCTGTGCGACTCCACTCAGAGTCTCAACTGCATTCAGAGACTCAGAGTCTCAACAGAGACTCCACTCTTGGAGGACACACACAAAGTAGTGTGCACATCAGGACCCAAGGGAAGGAGCAGTCACCCCGTAGGTGAATGATCATACCTAGCTGCTAGTTTTAGAGGGTCTCCTGCAGAGGTGGGGTGTGGCTGCAGCTCACCATGGGGACAACGACACTGACAGCAGAAGTTCTGGGAAATACTCCTTGGCGTGAACTCTCCCAGAGTCCACCATTAGCCCCACCAAGAGCAAGGTAGGCTCCAGTGCTGGGTCACCTCAGTCCAAACAACCAACAGGGAGGGAACCCAGCCCCATGCATCAGCAGACAAGTGGATTAAACTTTTTATTAAACTTTTATTTAATCCACAGACAAGCAGATTAAAGCTCTGCCCACCAGAACAACACCCAGCTCTACCCACCACCAGTCCCTCGCATAAGGAAGCTTGCACAAGCCTCTCAGATAGACTCAATCACTGGAGAGCAGACAGCAGAAGCAAGAAGAACTACAATTCTGCAGCCTGTGGAAGGAAAACCACATTCACAGAAAGATAGAGAAAATGAAAAGGCAGAGGACTTTATACCAGATCAAGGAACAAGATAAATCCTCAGAAAAACAACGAAATGAAGTGGGGATAGGTAACCTTCCAGTAAAAGAATTCAGAATAATGATAGTGAAGATGATCCAAAACCTTAGAAAAATAATGGAGGCAAAGATCGAGAAGATGCAAGAAATGCTTAACAAAGACCTAGAAGAATTAAGGAACAAACACCTAGAAGAATTAAAGAACAAACAAACAGAGATGAACAATACAATAACTGAAATGAAAAATACACTAGAAGGAATCAGTAGCAGAATAACTGTGACAGAAGAACGGATAAGTGACCTGGAAGACAGAAAGGTGGAAATCACTGCCATGGAACAAAATAAAGAAAAAGAATGAAAATAAATGAAGACAACCTAAGAGACTTCTGGGACAACATTAAATGCAACAACATTCGCATTATAGGGGTCCCAGATGGAGAACAGAGAGAGAAAGGACTCGAGAAAATATCTGAAGAGATTATAGTTGAAAACTTCCCTAGCATGGGAAAAGAAATAGCCACCGAAGTCCACGAAGCGCAGAGAGTCCCAGGCAGGATAAACCAAAGGAGAAAAATGCCGAGACACACAGTAATCAAATTGAAAAAATTAAAGACAAAGAAAAATTATTGAAAGCAACAAGGGAAAAATGACAACATACAACGGAATTCCCATAAGGTTAACAGCTGATTTCTCAGCAGAAAATCTACAAGCCAGAAGGGAGTGGCATGATAAATTTAACGTGATGAAAGGGAAGAACCTACCACCAAGAGTACTCCACCCAGCAAGTATCTCATTCAGATTTGATGGAGAAATCAAAAGCTTTACAGACAAGCAAAAGCTAAGAGAATTCAGCACCACGAAACCAGCTCTACAACAAATGCTAAAGGAACTTCTCTAAGTGGGAAACACAAGAGAAGAAAAGGACCCACTAAGACAAACCCATAACAATTAAGAAAATAATAATAGGAACATACATATTGATAATTACCTTAAACGTGAATGGATTAAATGCTCCAACCAAATGACACAGGCTCACTGAATGGATACAAAAACAAGATCCATATATATGCTGTCTACAAGAGACCCATTTCAGACCTAGGGACACATACAGACTGAAAGTGAGAGGATGGAAAAATATATTCCATGCAAATGAAAATCAAAAGAAAGCTGGAGTAGCAATACTCATATCAGATAAAATAGATTTTAAAATAAAGAATGTTACAAGAGACAAGGAAGGACACTACATAATGATCAAGGGATCAATCCAAGATATAACAATTATAAATATATATGTACCCAACACAGGAACACCTCAATACATAAGGCAACTGCTAACAGCTATAAAAGAGGAAATCAACAGTAACACAATAATAGCAAGGGACTTTAACACCTCACTTACACCAATGGAGATCATCCAGACAGAAAATTAATAAGGAAACACAAGCTTTAAATGACACAATAGACCAGATAGATTTAATGGATATTTATAGGACATTCCATCCAAAAACAGCAGACTACAAGTTCTTCTCAATGGCACACGGAACATTCTCCGGGATAGATCACATCTTGGGTCACAAATAAAGCCTCAGTAAATTTAAGAAAACTGAAATCATATCAAGCAGCTGTTCCGACCACAATGCTATGAGATTAGAAATCAATTACAGGGAAAGTAACGTAAAAAACAAACACATGGAGGCTAAACAATACATTTCTAAATAACCAAGAGATCACTGAGGAAATCAAAGAGGAAATCAAAAAATACCTAGAGACAAATGACAACAAAAACACGATGATCCAAAACCTATGGGATGCAGCAAAAACAGTTCTAAGAGGGAAGTTTATAGCAATAAAAGCCTACCTCAAGAAACCAGAAAAATCTCAAATAAACAATCTAACCCTACACCTAAAGGAACTAGAGAATGAAGAACAAAACCCAAAGTTAATAGAAGGAAAGAAATCATAAAGATCAGAGCAGAAATAAATTAAATAAAAACAATAGCAAAGATCAATAAAACTAAAAGCTGGTTCTTTGAGAAGATAAACAAAAATGATAAACCTTTAGCCAGACTCAAGTAAAAGAGGGAGAGGACTCAAATCAATAAAATTAGAAATGAAACAGGAGAAGTTGTAACAGACACCACAGAAATACAAAGCATCCTAAGAGACCTCTACAAGCAACTCTATGCCAATAAAATGGACAACCTGGAAGAAATGGACAAATTCTTAGAAAGGTATAACCTTCCAAGACTGAACCGGGAAGAAATAGAAAATATGAACAGACCAATCACAAGTAATGAAATTGAAAGTGTGATTAAAAATCTTCCAACAAACAAAAGTCCAGAACGAGATGGCATCAGAAGTGAATTCTATCAAACATTTAGACAAGAGCTAACACCCAATCTTCTCAAACTCTTCAGAACTTTTCAGGGGAAGGAACACTCCCAAACTCATTATATGAGGCCACAATCACCCTGATACCAAAACCAGACAAAGATACTACAGAAAAAGAAAATTAGAGACCAATATCACTGATTAATATAGATGTAAAAATCCTCAACAAAATACTAGGAAACAGAATTAAACAACACATTAAAAGGATCATGCACCATGATCAGGTGGGGTTTATCCCAGGGATGCAAGAATTCTTCAATATACACAAATCAATCAATGTGATACACCATATTAACAAATTGTAGAATAAAAATATGATCATCCCAATAGATGCAGGAAAAGCTTTTGACAAAATTCAACACCAATTTATGATTAAAAGTCTCCAAAAAGTGGGCATAGAGGGAATCTACCTCAACATAATAAAGGCAGTATATGACAAACCCACAGCAAACATCATTCTCAATAGTGAAAAACTAAAAGCATTTCCTCTAAGATCAGGAACAAGACAAGGATGTCCACTCTCACCACTATTACTCAACATAGTTTTTGGAAGTCCTAGACACAGTAATCAGAGAAGAAAAAGAAATAAAAGGAATACAAATTGGAAAAGAAGAAGTAAAATTGTCACTGTTTGCAAATGACACGATACTACACATAGTGAATCCTAAAGATGCCACCAGAAAACTACCAGAGCTAATCAATGAATTTGGTAAAGTTGCAGGATACAAAATTAATGCACAGAAATCTCTTGCATTCCTATACACTAACAATGAAAGATCAGAAAGAGAAATTAAGGAAACAATCTCATTCACCATTGCAACAAAAAGAATAAAATACGGAGGAATGACCCTACATAAGGAGGTAAAAGACCTGTACTCAGAAAACTATAAGACACTGCTGAAAGAAATCAAAGATGATATAAACATATGGAGGTATAAACCATGTTCTTGGATTAGAAGAATCAATATTGTGAAAATGACTATAGTACCCAAAGCAAGCTACAGATTCAATGCAATCCCTATCAAATACCACTGGCATTGTCTACAGAACTAGAACAAAAAAATCTTAAAATTTGTATGGAGACACAAAAGACCCCGAATAGCCAAAGCAGTCTTGAGGGAAATTAAAAGAGCTGGAGGAATCAGACTTCCTAACTTCAGACTATACTACAAAGCTACATTAATCAAGACTATATGGTACTGGCACAAAAACAGAAATATAGATCAATTGAACAAGATAGAAAGCCCAGAGATAAACCTACGTACCTATGGCTAACTCATCTATGACAAAGGAGGCAAAGATATACAATGAAGAAAAGACAGTCTCTTCAGTAAGTGGTGCTGGGAAAACTGGACAACTACACGTGAAAGAATGAAATTAGAACACTCCATAACACCATACACAAAAATAAACTCAAAATGAATTAGAGATCTAAATGTTAGACCAGACACTATAAAATTATTAGAGGAAAACATAGGCAGAACACTCTATGACATAAATCACAGCAAGATCCTTTTTGACCCACCTCCTAGAGAAGTGGAAATAAAAACAAAAATAAACAAATGGGACCTAATGAAACTTCAAAGCTTTTGCACAGCAAAGGAAAACATAAACAAGACGAAAATACAACCCTCAGAATGGGAGAAAATGTTTTCAAATGAAGCAAATGACAAAAGATTAATCTCCAAAATTTACAAGCAGCTCGTGTAGCTCAATATCACAAAAACAAACAACACAATCCAAAAATGGGCAGAAGACCTAAATAGACATTTCTCCAAAGGAGATATACAGATTGCCAATAAACACGTGAAAGGATGCTGAACATCACTAATCATTAGAGAAATGCAAATCAAAACTACAGTGAGGTATCAACTCCCAGCAGTCAGAATGGCAATCATCAAAAAATCTACAAACAATAAATGCTGGAGAGGCATTTACTGGAGAAAAGGGAACGTTCTTGCACTGTTGCTGGGAATGTAAATTGCTATACCCACTAGGGATAACAGTATAGAGGTTCCTGAAAAAACTAAAAATAGAAGTACCATACGACCCAGCAATCCAACTACTGGGCATTTGCCCTGAGAAAACCATAATTCAAAAAAGTTATATACAACAATGTTCATTGCAGTTCTACTTACAATAGCCAGGACATGGAAGCAACCTAAGTGTCCATCGACAGATAAATGGATAAAGAATATCTGGCACATATATAAATGGAATATTACTCAGCCATAAAAAGAAACAAAACTGAGTTATTTGTAGTGAGGGGGATGGACTTAGAGTCTGTCCTACACAGTGAAGTAAGTCAGAAAGAGAAAAATAAATACCGTGTACTAACAGAGATATATGGAATCTAAAGAAAAAAGTTTATGAAGAACCTAGGGGCAGGACAGGATTAAGGACACAGACATAGAGAAAGGACTTGAGGACACGGGGAGGGGGAAGGGTAAGCTGGGACGAAGTGAGAGAGTGCCATGGACATATATACATTACCAAATGTAACATCGATAGCTACTGGGAAGCAGCCACATAGCACAGGGAGATCAGCTCGGTGCTTTGCGACCACCTAAAGGGGTGGGATGTGGAGGGTGGGAGGGAGATGTAAGAGGGAGGGGATATGGTGATATATGTATATGTATAATTGACTCACTTTGTTATACAGCAGAAACTAACACTCCATTGTAAAGCAATTATACTCCAATAAAGGTGTAAAAGGAAAATAAAAAAGAAAGAAGCCCAGAGATAAACCTACACACCTATGGTCAACTAATCTATGACAAAGTAGGCAAGACTATACAATGGAGAAAAGACAGTGTCTTCAATCAGTGGTGCTGGGAAAAATGGACAGCTACATGTAAAAGAATGAAATTAGAACACCCCCTAACACCATACACAAAAATAAATTCAAAATGGATTAGAGACCTTAATGTAAGACCGGACAGTATAAAACTCTTAGAGGAAAACATAGGAAGAATACTCTAACATAAATCACAGCAAGATCTTTTTTGATCCACCTCCTAGAGTAATGACATAAAAAAGAAAACTAAACAAATGGGACCTAATGAAACGTAAAAGCTTTTGCAAAGCAATGGAAACTACAAACACAAAAAGACAACCCTCAGAATGGGAGAATATATTTGCAACTGAATCAATGGACAAAGGATTAATCTCCAATATATATAAACAGCTGATGCAGCTCAATATTAAAAAAACAAACAACCCAATACAAAAATGGGCAGAAGATCTAAATAGACATTTCTTCCAAAAAGATGTAGAGATGGCCAAGGAGCACATGAAAAGCTGCTCTACATCACTAATTATTAGAGAAATGCAAATCAAAACTACAATGAGGTATCACCTCACACCTGTTAGAATGGGCATCATCAGAAAATCTACAAACAACAAATGCTGGAGAGGGTGTGGAGAAAAGGAACCCTCTTCCACGATTGGTGGGAATGTAAATTGATAGTCACTATGGAGAACAGTATGGAGGTTCCTTAAAAAACTAAAAATAGAATTACCATATGATCCAGCAACCCACTACTGGGCATATACCCAGAGAAAACCATAAATCAAAAAGACACATTCACCACAATGTTCATTGCAGCACTATTTACAATAGCCAGGTAATGGAAGCAACCTAAATGCCCACAGACAGACGAATGGATAAAGATGTGGTACATATATAAAATGGACTATTAGCCATAAAAAGGAATGAAATTGGGTCATTTGTAGAGACGTCGATGGATCTAGAGACTGTCATACAGAGTGAAGTAAGTCAGAGAGAGAAAAACAAATATTGTATATTAACGCATATATGTGGAACCTAGAAAAATGGTACAGATGAACCGGTTTGAAGGGCAGAAATAGAGACACAGATGTAGAGAACAAATGTATGGACACAAAGAGGGGAAAGCCATGGGGGGGTGGCGGTGGGAGGAGTTGGGAGATTGGGATTGACATGTATACATTTATATGTATAAAATAGATAACCAATAAGAACCTGCTGTATAAAAATAAATAAAATAAAATGAAAAATAAAATTTTTTAAAAAACGGAAAAAAGTTATTCCTTTCACATACATGTATTTATATGAATGAATTATTTCCATGCTTACATCCATAAGTACAAAAAAGAGGAATAAAACCTACCTTGAAACAAAAAAGAAAAAAACAAAACAGAACCCACCAGTTATACAGATGAAAACCCTATCAGGGCACTTGCTTCAGTGGTAGACAATTCTGAAGTTGGTCAGAGGTGGGGAATCATCTCGCATGCAGCCAGCAGCCCCCCCGCAAGGAGTGTCCTCATTACAAGCCTGGGGGACCGTGCCGAGGCATCTGTGAGTAAACGTGAGATGAGCCCCAGACCAGCTGCTGCTGAACTGTTCCCAACCTTCCCAGGTAAAACACCTGAATATGTACAAGGACTTGAAAGCCTAGAGGAAGGGCCATGGAGCCACACGAGTGACAGCATGCCAGCCGACTTGGTGCCTGCAGGCCAGCCAGTATGGTACTGGCCCTGGGTGCTCTTCTGGAAGATTTCCATTTCCCTGCCTGAGATACCCGTCCTGTCCCTGCCCCCACTGCTTTTTTCCTTCCTCACCTCTGCCCAGGGAGAAATTCCAGCAGCAGGTATGGGTGACACATCCTCTTCTTTAGCAGGTGGCAGCCTGGCAACTGCTGCAGAAAGTCCAGCAGAGCCCCACTCACACTGGGCCACCCACAAAGCTGTGGCCTCTCACTCCCTCCCACCAGCCCAGCCCCGAGACTGCTGACAGGGCAGAGAAAATGGCGTCAGGCACGGCTGCAGGGGCTCTTGCTGCCTGGAGTGGTATTTATATTGATCTCAACCCAGGCACACCTGGGGAGGGCTGGCCGGCACGGTAAGGCTGCCCAGGTCAGCCAATCATCACCCCTCAGGGGCTCACAGTTGCAGAAAATGGAACTTGCTGAACCGGCCAGGTCCAAGGAACAGGTGTGGGCTCCTGAGAGTCAAGATAGACAAGGGGCTGCAGCTTTGGCTTGTTTTCTAATCATTTTATCTGGCCCATGAGTGGGAGACAACTTCAAGAAAACCCTCTCCTAATGAGAGGAACCCAGGAGTCAGGGAGAGGAGGGGTGGGTGGTGGTTGGAGACAGAGGCCTGGTGCCCCGGGTGCAGTGGAAGTCTCTGGAAGACCAGGTGGAGGGAGGCCGTACAGAGTGATGCCCAGGGTCACAGACCTGTCGCAGCTGCTGTTTGTTAGTTCAAGTCCTGCTCTGAGGTGCTCTGTGTCAGCTCTGAGTGACAGGTGAGCTTGGGGTGCTCTGCAATGAGGGCTATGTGCATGGTTCCTGTGTGCCCAGCCCTGCCACGGTACCTGCAAGGGTAGCTCTGTATCCGGGGATTGGTCTGACCACGAGAGCCCCATGGGCTGCTGGGGACCTGGTAAAGAATATCAGGACAGTCAGTGAAGCCACCGAGGATATACCTCCAGCTGCTCCTAATTCCTACACCCTGCTGGTCATTCTACCAACCACCAGGACATGGTATTCTGTATTAGTCTTCAATGATGCCTTCTTTTGTATTCCATTAGTCCCAGAGTCACAAGAAATTTTGGCTTGTGAGTGGCAGGACTCAACATACAACTAAAACAATACTTCCGGGCCGTCTTGCCCCAAGGGTGCAAAAATTCCCACACCGTCTTTGGGGAAAGCATAGCTAAAGACCTAAAAGTTCTACCTCTGGAAAAGGAAACCCTCCTTCAATACGCAGACGACATTCTGATCGCCAGCCCTACTAAGGAGGCCTCTGAACTACCAAGCCAATAAAGGATAGAAGTCGTCCAAAAAGAAGCTCAAATATCACAGACTGCGGTGACCTGCCTGGGCTTCATTCTCACAGAAGGTCGGAGAAGCCCATCCCAGGAAAGGGAAGAAACCATTTTCAGCCTTACCCCTTTCTAAAACTAGAAGACAGCTTAGGGGTTCCTGGGGAGGCCAGGGTTTGCTGCTTCTGGATCCCTAACTATAGTCTACTAGCTGGGCCTCTATATGAAACACTGAAAGGAAAAGATGATGATCCTTTTGAATAGAATCCAGAAGTGGCCTTTCAAGAATGGAAAGAGCAGTCAATTCAGACCCTTGCCCTGGAACTCCCTAATTTAGCTAAACCCTTTGACCTTTACATTCCCGGTGAAAGGTGAATCGCCATTGGAGAATTAGTGCAAAAACTGGGACCACTTGAAATGGAACAATGCAAGAATGCCATCCAGGTAGGATAAACTACGGTCACCAAGGGGCTTGACCCACTGCCACATCTGGCCAAGATACTGGCAGTATCTAAAAACCTGGAAATCAGCAGCCCAAAAGGCCACCTCCCTCCTAAGGGAAAAGGACCCCACGTGGTGATCCTAACCACCAACCATGCCCTGAAGTTGCAGGGTTCACTCCGTTGGCACACCGACCTCGAGTGAGGAGGCCGTCCAACTCCAACATCCAGAGAGATAACCGGGGGCAACAGGACACCATGACGACTCGTGTGAACATCACTTGACCTGGAGTTTTTCTCATAAAACAACAAGAGTGTGTCCCAAAACAGTAGACTACTGCTTGCAGGACTTACTGCACCCAGAGGGGAGCTAATAATCTTGGCGGGGGAACCGTATATCACACTGTCACCATAGAAAAGCCTACAGACACCGTGATGATGGTGGCCAATAAGACCGGCTGGACTCCTGTTTACTTCAAAAGGCTGTTGACTCAGTGGCCATCATGGTCCTTGATCACCACTGACCCTGGACTGTCTGGGAGTTGAGTGGGCAGGGCTCTGACACCTGGTGCTGTTTGTACGTTAATTCAGGGACCTAATTGAAGAAAGCACAGACTACTGGTCAGAGCATCTAGGCTGGCAGAAACGGTCAGCCTAAGGTGGCCGAACAAATGTGGGGCGGGGTGAAACCGGCCCCCACAGCGTCTCTGCACATCTCTTTCCTGGACCCTTAAAGGTCATTAGAATCTATAACACTTCCAATGCTGGTGTTCAGGTGGACGAGCAAGGAGGCAGGGGGCCTGGGGACAATCAACGTCACCTGGAGGCTGCTGGGGAGAAGTTCTGACCCTCGCCCCTGGGTATGAGGGCTCCCAACTCAGCACTCAGCAGTTACAGAAGAAGGGTCTGCACCCTCAGAACTCCAAGAATGAGGAACGGGACAAAAGGCAGTGGAGGGGTTTGTCCCCAGCAAAGCCCATTAAAAATCCCTGGGAGATAAAAATAGAATCTGTGCAATAAAGTCAAGTCTAACTTTTTTATCCTTTGTGCTTTGTCTAATTTCACGTACTCCTAGGGTCTCGCATGCAGAGGCTCCACACCCGGCACTTCAGACCAGATTTCCTAGTGCAGAATGGCTGGGTCGACACCTCAGCTCCTGGGGCCCAGTGCAGACTCCACGATATAGAGCCTGAGCTGCAGCCAACTCAGCCCTTGAAAGCTCTGTCCCCTCCCTCCCACTGACTCTGACAGGATCTCTACACAGCAGCCCAGCCCACAGCCCACGGGGTAGTGCATGCTCTCACCTCTCCATTCTCTGATCAAAATATAAAGTTTCCTTTGCTTGTGAACCAAACTCAGTGTCGATCTGTTGGCCCCAATGACACTGGGCAGGGGGACACTTGTTGGGGTCCACTCTGGAGGATCAGTAACAGAAATTGAGACTATTGTAACCTCAATGAACAGATGTGTGAGCCAAACTGTAGTTAACATAGAACAGCGTATAAGGCTCGGGTAAAATAAGATGTTTCTAACACTTCCATTTGATATTTCCATCACTTTATTATAAGCAAGTTCAGTGAAAGGGTTTGTCTTATTTGTCAGGTCAATATTAGAGAAACGAAGTGATTTCTTTCCAAGGATGTACATCTAATAATCTTGATTAAAGCTTCAATCTTGTTTTAAATGCTTTTCCATTGAAAATTATACCTCTCTTTCAGCTCCCCCATTTCTGAGAAGTATAAAATCTTATAATTTATTATTACCAAAGGGGAAAGGTGGGAGGAGGGATAAATTAACAGTTTGGGATTAACACATACACACTGCTATGTATAAAATAGATCATCAACAAGGAACTACTGTATAGCACAGGGAACTACACTCAACATTTTGCAATAACCTATAAGGGGAAATAATCTGAAAAAGAATAGATATTTTTATTGACATCATCTATCAATGACAGTTAAAGTGTAACCTAAGGGAAGCTGGTGGTGAGTGCTTCTGACCCTGAAGACTTCAATCATCTAAAGTTTGGACTCTGCCTACTTCCCAAGGCCCTTAATGAACATATGTGTAGCCATAGCTTAAAAAATTCCCCAGTTTGGGTTTCGGGGAGACACTGATTTTGAAAAAGCCCTGGTGTTCTCCTTACATGAATGGGACTCTTCCTACTGCTAAAACATGTCTGTCACACCCAGAGGATAGTATACCGTCTGATCGGGAAGAGTTTGGAAAAGGCATCTCATCTCCTCATCTCCTGGTGCTCGGGTTCACCCCTCCAGCGTCTTTACTAACAGTCTCCCCACTTGGAGATGTCAGCACTGTCAACATCCTGTTGCGTAGAGTTTGGAATTTGTCCAGAGGATGAAGCGGAAGGATGAGGAACAATGAGAGACAAGTCCTAGGTGTTCAGACAGGCACATGTCACTCTAATTTCCAAGCAGGAAGACGAATTGACCAAAGGCTAGGGTTGCCCATGGAAACAGTATAGGGCTTGAGGAAATCCTGCTGCTTTGTGGCCAGTTCCCATAAACACAAGTTGAACAATGGAACTCAGGGGCAGTAAAATTCACGAAACTGCAGAGTTGAAAATATCCATCACTGAAAAATGTCTTGAGGAAAGTCAGAGAAAAGGACTTGTAAGCAAGGGAGAATGGCAGGAAAGGGATTTCAGGAGGTAGAAAGGACTCGCCATTAAGCACAAGAAAAGGAGCTGAACATTGCCAACATTGCAGTTGGCCAAAAAGGGTGTATGCGTTTTTTTCTGTATATATTCAAGAAAAGGGCATACACTTTTTTAGCCAACTAAACAGGTGGGCACTGGAAATCAATACTACAAAAGATATCACTTCGCATCAGTCACAAGAGCCATCCTCATAAAGCGTAAACAACAGAAATGCAGGACAGGGCAACGAGAAGAGGGAGCCCTGTGAGACTTATAGTGGAAATGTATATTGCCAACGGCCATTCTGGAGAAGTATATTGTGTTTACTAAAGCATCTAAAAAATGAGCTACAGAGCATAGGGCACTTGCACTCATGGGCGTATATCTTGGGAAAAACAAAAATCGAGAGGACACAGGCACCCCAATGTTTACCCCCTCTCTGTTTAAAAGATCCTCGACTAGGATATAACTTAAATGTCTCTGGAGGGAAAAAATGGATAGAGATGTGGTACTTATGTAGAGTGGAATATTACTCAGCCTGGAAATCAATGAAATATGTCCAGTTGTAACAACTCCAGAGGAGTTACGTATGATCATTCTAAGTGACAGAATTCAAAAAGAAAAAGACACATATCATAAGATATCACTTAAAGGTGGAATCCAAAATAGCTACACATGAAATAAATTACAAAACAAAAACATAGTCAAATATGTAGAAAACACGCATAAGGCTGCTAAACGGGAAAGGTGGGGAGGGGTGAGGCATCATCCAGGAGGTTGAAATTAGCAAAGATACCATTCCAAATACCAAACTGATAATCAACAAGGCCTACACGGTAGCTAAAAGAACTACACTCAGCACACTCAAGTCACCGGAAAAGAATATATACGACTGGTAAGAATCTGAAAAAGAATTTACTGATGTCTCTCTGTACGTGAATCAAGTGGATGTACAGCAGCAAGAAACAGAGCTTTGAAAATCAGCTGTAACCAATATAGTAATAAATTGAAAAAAATAAACGACAGAGAGACAGAGAAAACCTCTTACAACTTTTCCTCAGGGACGGTGATGCAACATGGATTGAACACGTCTAGACCCACAGCAGGATGAGACATAAGGCTGGAAACTGTTCGCGCTAAGAGAAATGTGAGGTTGGGTGAGGAAATGCACACCCTTTAAAGTAATACTACCTGGTGCCCATTCAATGGGTCCCAAATCTGCAGGTTCAAGGGATCTTCCTACAGCTAAAACATGCATGGAAAACCCAGAGGACTGTACACCATGTGATCGGGAGATGTGTCTAAAATGCAGCTCATTTATCCTCTCCTGGTGCTCCTGTTCACCATTCCAGCCACGTTACTTAGAATCTCCCCACTTGGAGAATCAGCACATTTCAACTTCTGTTTCACACATTTTGCAAATTGTGAGGAGGATGAACGGGAAGAGGGGGAACCAATGAGAGAATAGTTGTAGGGGTTTGGACGGGCACATATCACTCTAATTTCCCATTAAGAATAAGAATTAAAAAAAGGCTCAGCCCACCTCGCTGGAGCCAAAATAGGGCCTGAAGCAATCCTGCGGGTTTGAGGCCAGCTCACAAAAGAGCAACTTAAAAAATGGAGCTCAGGGTCACTGCAATTCACAAACCTGCAGAGTTATAAATGAAAACTAAGGTCCAAAATTATGTTGAGGTAAGGCAAAGAAGAGGATCTGAATGCAAGACAGAATTGCAAGAAACAGATTTCAAGAGATAGATTGGACTCGTCTTTAAAGCACATGAAAAGCGGCAGAATTTCGACAATGATGCAGTTGGCCCAAAAGGGCGTATGCGTTTTTTCCTGATTATATCCCGGAAAAAACGCATATGCACCTTATGGGCAAGGAAACAAGCAAGCAATGCAAATGTGCACAACAAAGAAGTCTCACTTCCCACCGGTCAAAAGGGCCATCCTAAAAAATTGTAAAAACCAGAAATGCAGGACAGGCCATGGAGAACAGGGAGCCTTTATACGCTGATGGGCAGTGTGTGAACTGCCGAGAGCCACTCTGGAGGAGTGTATGGTGGTTCCTAAATCATCTAAAAAACAGAGCTACAGAGCATAGGACACTTCCAATCATGGGAGTATATCTAGGGAAGTCTAAAAATCAACAAGACACAAGCACACCACAGTTTAGGGCTACTCTGTTTACAAGAACCTCAACTTCAGTACACCTTAAATATCCCAGGAAAGAGAACAATGGATAAAGAAGATGTGGTACTTATGTACAATGGAATATCTCTTCACCATGAAATCAATGTAATAAGGCTAGTAGAAGGATAAAGAGTGGATTTAGGTTCGATAATACTACTTGAAATAAGTCAAACAGAAAAAGAAACATATCATAAGATATCACTTATAGAGGGAGGGTAAATATGGCTGCACAAGAAATGAATTACAGAACAGAACAGTGTCTCACATTTAGAAAACACACTTATGTCAGCTTAAGGGGAAAGGAGAGGTGGGGTGATGCATAAAACCAGAGTTTGAAATTAGCACAGATACCGTTCAATAAACCAAATAGGTATTAGACAAGATCTACACCTTGCTCAATGAACTGGCCTCAACACACCCTATACACCGCAGAGAAATATATCCGAGTAATAAGAATCTTAAAACCCATGTATTGATATATCTCCATAAGGGAATCAAGTGTGTGCAGAGCGGCACAAACACAGCAGTGAAGATGAGCTAAACCCCATTATAGAAATAAATTTTAAAAACAAAACGCAGAAACAATGAAAGAGAGAAAAATTCTTACAAAATTCGCTCAGGGGCTGTGATGCAACCTGGATTGACCACATATAAACCCACAGCTGGATAAGACATAAGGCTGGACACTTGGGACTGAGAGGATTGGTGAGCTTTGGTGAGCAACTGCCAAAAGTTTAATGCAATACTTCATGCTACTCATTCCAAGGGTCCCAACACTCCAGGTTGAAGGGAATCTTCCTACAGCTAAACCATGCTTGGGAAACCCAGTGACTGGTATACCATATGATCGGGAAAGGTTTCTAAAACACACCTCATTGTTCCTCTCCTGGGGCACCGGATCGACATTCCAGCCGCTTTACTAACAACAACCTCACATGGAGAGTCAATGCCTTTAAGTTCCAGTATCGCACAGTCTGCAGATAGTGCGGAGGATGAATGCGTTAGGGGGAACCAGTGAGAAACTAATGTAGTGGTTTCAATGGTCACATGTCACTCTAATTTCACATCAGTAAGAAGAATTAACCAAAGGCACAGCAAGGTGTCCCACAAGAAGAATAGGGCCTGAAGGAATCCTGCGGTTATGAGGCGAGATCACAAAAATAAGAGCTGAAAAATGGAGCTCAGGGCCACTGCAATTCAAAAACGTGCAGAGTTATAAAGGCCAACAATTTTCAAAAAGGATATTGAGGAAAGGCTATGAAGAGGCATTGAAAGAAAGGCAGAATTGCAGGAAACCGATTTCAGGAGGTAGACTGGAATTGCATTTAAAGCATAGGAAATGAGGCAGAACGTTGACAATGATGCACTTGGCCAAAAAGGGCGTATGTGTTTTTTCCTGAATATATTCAGGAAAAAACGCATATGCACTTTTTGTACAACCAAGCAAGCTTGCAAAGGAAATCTGCACTACAATGAAGTCTCACTTCCCACTGGTTAAAAGGGCCATCTGAGAAAAGTGTAAAATCCAGAAAGGCAGGACAGGCCATGGAGAACTGGGAGCCTTGTTATGCTGATGGGCGGGATGTAAATTGCCAACAGCCACTCGGGGAGAAGTGTATGGTGTTTCCTGAAACATATAAAAAACAAAGCAACAGAGCCTAGAGCACTTCCACTTATGGTCCTATAGCTTAGGGAAATTAAAATCAAAAAGACACAGCCACCCCAAAGTTTGGGACAGCTCTGTTTACAAGAACCTCATTTACGGTACAAGTTCAATATCGCAGAAAGTGAAAAATGGATAAAGAAGTTGTGGTACTTACGTAGAATGCAATATCACTCAACAATGAAATCTATGTATTCAGGACCGTAGCAGCATAATGAGTGGATTCAGGTATGATGATTCTAACTGAAATAAGTCACACAGAAAAAGAAACATCATAAGATATCACTAATACACGGAATGGAAACTTGGCTACACAGGAACTGGATTACAAAACAGAACAGGGTCTCAAATTTAGAAAACCAACTTATGCTTGCTTAAGGGGAAAGGTGAGTTGGGGTGCTGCATAAAACCAGGGATTGAAATGAGCACAGATAAAGTTCCTTAAGCCAAATATGGAATGGACAAGAGCTACTCCTGGCTCAATGAAATGGACTCAACACCCCATATTAAACGCCTAAGAATGTACCTGACTAGTAAGTATCTGAAATCCTACGGATTGCTATGTCTCCGAAAGAGAATCAAGCGTGTGTACAGGGGCATAAACGCAGCAGTGATAGGATTGGAGAGGTTCGGTGAGCAAATGAAGACACTTTGAAGTCATATTGCATGGCACCCATTACAAGGGTCTCAACTCTCCAGGTTTAAGATATTCTTCCTTCAGCTAAAACATGCATGTGGAACCCAGAGAATGATCAACCATGTGATCGGGAGATGTGTTCAAATATGTCTCAGTTTTCGTACCCTGGTACTCGGGTGCAACATTCCAGACGCTTTACTAACACTCTCCCGACTTGGAGAGTCAGTCCCTTTAACATCCTGTTTGGCCCAGTTTGCAATTTCTGCGGAAGATGAACAGGAATAGCGAGAACCAATGAGAGACTAGCTGGAGGTGTCTGGACGGGAAAATTTAACTCTCATTTCCCACCAGGAAGAGGAAATAACCAAAAGATCAGCGTGCCGTGCCGGAACCAGATTAGGGCCTGAAGCCATCCTGCGGTTTTGCGGCCAGCTCACAAGGAAGCAAGTTGAAGAAAGTAGCTCAGGGACACTGTAATTCACAAACCTGCAGAGTTATAAATGACAGCTATCGTCCAAAAATATACTGAAGTAAGGCTCCCAAGAGGACTTGAAAGCGGGGCAGAATTGCAGGAAACCGATTTCAGGAGGTAGACTGGAATTGCACTGAAAGCATAGGAAAAGAGGCAGAACGTCCACAATGATGCACTTGGCCAAAAAGGGCGTATGCGTTTTTTCCTGAATATATTCAGGAAAAAACGCATACGCCCGTTTTGGCCAACCAAGCAAGCCTGCAAAGGAAATCTGCACTACAATGAAGTCTCACTTCCCCCCGGTCAAAAGGGCCATCTGAATAAAGTGTAAAATCCAGAAAGGCAGGACAGGCCATGGAGAACTGGGAGCCTTGTTATGCTGATGGGTGGGATGTAAATTTGCCAACAGACACTGGGGAGAAGTGTATGGTGTTTCCTGAAACATCTAAAAAACAAAGCAACAGAGCCTAGGGCACTTCCACTTATAGTCCTATAGCTTAGGGAAATTAAAATCAAAAAGACACAGCCACCCCAAAGTTTGGGATGCTTCTGTTTACAAGAACCTCGTTTACAGTAGAAGTTCAACATCGCAAAAAGTGAAGTATGGATAAAGAAATTGTGGTATTTACTTACAAAGCAATATCACTCAGCAAAGAAATCTATGTCATCAGGCCCTTAGCAGCACAATGAGTGGATTCAGGTATGATGATTCTAACTGAAATAAGTCACACAGAAAAAGAAACATCATAAGATATCAGTAATACACGGAATGTAAACTTGGCTACACAGGAACTGAATTCCAAAACAGAACAGGGTCTCAAATTTAGAAAACCAACTTATGCTTGCTTAAGGGGAAAGGTGAGTTGGGGTGCTGCATAAAACCAGAGATTGAAATGAGCACAGATAAAGTTCCTTAAGCCAAATATGGAATAGACAAGATCTACTCCTTGCTCAACGAAATGGACTCAACACACCATATTAAACGCCTAAGAATGTACCTGACTAGTAAGTATCTTAAAACCTATGGATTGCTATGTCTCCAAAAGAGAATCAAGCATGTGTACAGGGGCATAAACGCAGCAGTGATAGGATTGGAGAGGTTCGGTGACCAAATGAAGACCCTTTGAAGTCTTATTGCATGGTGCCCATTCCACGGGTCTCAACTCTCCAGGTTTAAGGTATTCTTCCTTCAGCTAAAACATGCATGTGGAACCCAGAGTATGATCAACCATGAGAACGGGAGACGTGTTCAAATATGTCTCAGTTTTTGTACACTGGTACTCGGGTGCAACATTCCAGACGCTTTACTAACACTCTCCCGACTTGGAGAGTCAGTCCCTTTAACCTCCTGTTTGGCCCAGTTTGCAATTTCTGCGGAAGATGAACAGGAATAGCGAGAACCAATGAGAGACTAGCTGGAGGTGTCTGGACGGGAAAATTTAACTCTCATTTCCCACCAGGAAGACGAATTAACCAAAGGCTCAGCATGCCGTGTCGGAACCAGATTAGGGCCTGAAACCATCCTGCGGTGTTGCGGCCAGCTCACAAGAAAGCGAGTTGAAGAAAGGAGCTCAGCGGCACTGTAATGCACAAACCTGCAGAGTTATAAATGACAGCTATCGTCGAAAAATATACTGAAGTAAGGCTGCCAAGAGGACTTGAAAGCGGGGCAGAATTGCAGGAAACAGATTTCAGGAGGTAGACTGGAATTGCATTGAAAGCATAGGGAAAGAGGCAGAGTGTCCACAATGATGCACTTGGCCAAAAAGTGCGTATGCGTATTTTCCTGAATATATTCAGGAAAAAACGCATATGCCCTTTTTGGCCAACCAAGCAAACTTGCAAAGGAAATCTGCACTACAATGAAGTCTCACTTCCCCCCGGTCAAAAGGGCCATCTGAAAAAAGTGTAAAATCCAGAAAGGCAGGACAGGCCATGGAGAACTGGGAGCCTTGTTATGCTGATGGGCGGGATGTAAATTGCCAACAGACACTCGGGAGAAGTGTATGGTGTTTCCTGAAACATCTAAAAAACAAAGCAACAGAGCCTCGGGCACTTCCACTTATGGTCCTATAGCTTAGGGAAATTAAAATCAAAAAGACACAGCCACTCCAAAGTTTGGGACGCCTGTTTACAAGAACCTCGTTTACCGTACAAGTTCAATATCACAGAAAGTGAAAAATGGATAAAGAACTTGTGGTATTTACGTACAATGCAGTATCACTCAGCAATGAAATCTATGTCATCAGGCCCGTAGCAGCATAATGAGTGGATTCAGGTATGATGATTCTAACTGAAATAAGTCACACAGAAAAAGAAACATCATGAGATATCAGTAATACATGGAATGTAAACTTGGCTACACAGGAACTGAATTCCAAAACAGAACAGGGTCTCAAATTTAGAAAACCAACTTATGCTTGCTTAAGGGAAAAGGTGAGTTGGTGTGCTGCATAAAACCAGAGATTGAAATGAGCACAGATAAAGTTCCTTAAGCCAAATACGGAATAGACAAGAGCTACTCCTTGCTCAACGAAATGGACTCAACACCCCATATTAAACGCCTAAGAATGTACCTGACTAGTAAGTATCTTAAAACCTATGGATTGCTATGTCTCCGAAAGAGAATCAAGCATGTGTACAGGGGCATAAACGCACCAGTGATAGGATTGGAGAGGTTCGGTGAGCAAATGAAGACCCTTTGAAGTCATATTGCATGGTACCCATTCCACGGGTTTCAACTACCCAGGTTTAAGGTATTCTTCCTTCAGCTAAAACATGCATGTGGAACCCAGAGTATGATCAACCATGTGATCGGGAGACATGTTCAAATATGTCTCAGATTTCGTACCCTGGTACTCGGGTGCAACATTCCAGATGCTTTACTAACACTCTCCCGACTTGGAGAGTCAGGCCCTTTAACCTCCTGTTTGGCCCAGTTTGCAATTTCTGCGGAAGATGAACAGGAATAGCGGGAACCAATGAGAGACTAGCTGGAGGTGTCTGGACGGGCAAATTTAACTCTCATTTCCCACCAGGTAGAGCAATTAACCACAGGCTCAGTGTGCCGTGCCGGAACCAGATTAGGGCCTGAAGCCATCCTGCGGTGTTGCGGCCAGGTCACAAGAAAGCGAGTTGAAGAAAGGAGATCAGGGGCACTGTAATTCACAAACCTGCAGAGTTATAAATGACAGCTATCGTCCAAAAATAGACTGAAGTAAGGCTGCCAAGAGGACTTGAAAGCGGGGCAGAATTGCAGGAAACCGATTTCAGGAGATAGACTGGAATTGCATTGAAAGCATAGGGAAAGAGGCAGAGTGTCCACAATGATGCACTTGGCCAAAAAGTGCGTATGTGTTTTTTCCTGAATATATTCAGGAAAAAACGCATATGCCCTTTTTGGCCAACCAAGCAAACTTGCAAAGGAAATCTGCACTACAATGAAGTCTCACTTCCCCCCGGTCAAAAGGGCCATCTGAAAAAAGTGTAAAATCCAGAAAGGCAGGACAGGCCATGGAGAACTGGGAGCCTTGTTATGCTGATGGGCGGGATGTAAATTGCCAACAGACACTCGGGAGAAGTGTATGGTGTTTCCTGAAACATCTAAAAAGCAAAGCAACAGAGCCTAGGGCACTTCCACTTATGGTCCTATAGATTAGGGAAATTAAAATCAAAAAGACACAGCCACCCCAAAGTTTGGAACGGCTCTGTTTACAACAACCTCTTTTACAGTAGAAGTTCAACATCGCAGAGAGGGAAAAATGGATAAAGAAGTTGTGGTATTTACTTACAAAGCAATATCACTCAGCAATGAAATCTATGTCATCAGGCCCTTAGCAGCACAATGAGTGGATTCAGGTATGATGATTCTAACTGAAATAAGTCACACAGAAAAAGAAACATCATAAGATATCACTAATACACGGAATGTAAACTTGGCTACACAGGAACTGAATTCCAAAACAGAACAGGGTCTCAAATTTAGAAAACCAACTTATGCTTGCTTAAGGGGAAAGGTGAGTTGGGGTGCTGCATAAAACCAGAGATTGAAATGAGCACAGATACAGTTCCTTAAGCCAAATATGGAATAGACAAGAGCTACTCCTTGCTCAATGAAATGGACTCAACACCCCATACTAAACGCCTAAGAATGTACCTGACTAGTAAGTATCTTAAAACCTATGGATTGCTATGTCTCCGAAAGAGAATCAAGCATGTGTACAGGGACATAAACGCAGCAGTGATAGGATTGGAGAGGTTCGGTGAGCAAATGAAGACCCTTTGAAGTCATATTGCATGGTAACCATTCCACGGGTTTCAACTACCCAGGTTTAAGGTATTCTTCCTTCAGCTAAAACATGCATGTGGAACCTAGAGTATGATCAACCATGTGATCGGGAGACGTGTTCAAATATGTCTCAGTTTTCGTACCCTGGTACTCGGGTGCAACATTCCAGACGCTTTACTAACACTCTCCCGACTTGGAGAGTCAGTCCCTTTAACCTCCTGTTTGGCCCAGTTTGCAATTTCTGCGGAAGATGAACAGGAATAGCGAGAACCAATGAGAGACTAGCTGGAGGTGTCCGGAGGGGCAAATTTAACTCTCATTTCCCATCAAGAAGAGGAATTAACCAAAGGCTCAGCGTGCCGTGCCAGAACCAGATTAGGGCCTGAAGCCATCCTGCGGTGTTGCGGCCACGTCACAAGAAAGCGAGTTGAAGAAAGGAGCTCAGGGGCACTGTAATTCACAAACCTGCAGAGTTATAAATGACAGCTATCGTCCAAAAATATACTGAAGTAAGGCTGCCAATAGGATTTGAAAGCAGGGCAGAATTGCAGGAAACCGATTTCAGGAGGTAGACTGGAATTGCATTGAAAGCATAGGAAAAGAGGCAGAACGTCCACAATGATGCACTTGGCCAAAAAGGGCGTATGCGTTTTTTCCTGAATATATTCAGGAAAAAACGCATACGCCCTTTTTGGCCAACCAAGCAAGCTTGCAAAGGAAATCTGCACTACAGTGAAGTCTCACTTCCCCCCGGTAAAAAGGGCCATCTAAAAAAGTGTAAAATCCAGAAAGGCAGGACAGGCCATGGAGAACTGGGAGCCTTGTTATGCTGATGGGCGGGATGTAAATTGCCAACAGACACTCAGGAGAAGTGTATGGTGTTTCCTGAAACATCTAAAAAACAAAGCAACAAAGCCTAGGGCACTTCCACTTACGGTCCTATAGCTTAGGGAAATTAAAATCAAAAAGACACAGCCACCCCAAAGTTTGGGACGCCTCTGTTTACAAGAACCTCATTTACCGTACAAGTTCAATATCACAGAAAGTGAAAAATGGATAAAGAACTTGTGGTACTTACGTACAATGCAGTATCACTCAGCAATGAAATCTATGTCATCAGGCCCGTAGCCGCATAATGAGTGGATTCAGGTACGATGATTCTAACTGAAATAAGTCACACAGAAAAAGAAACATCATAAGATATCACTAATACACGGAATATAAACTTGGCTACACAGGAACTGAATTCCAAAACAGAACAGGGTCTCAAATTTAGAAAACCAACTTATGCTTGCTTAAGGGGAAAGGTGAGTTGGGGTGCTGCATAAAACCAGAGATTGAAATGAGCACAGATAAAATTCCTTAAGCCAAATATGGAATAGACAAGAGCTACTCATTGCTCAACGAAATGGACTCAACACCGCATTTTAAACGCCTAAGTATGTACCTGACTAGTAAGTATCTTAAAACCTATGGATTGCTATGTCTCCGAAAGAGAATCAAGCATGTGTACAGGGGCATAAACGCAGCAGTGATAGGATTGGAGATGTTCGGTGAGCAAATGAAGACCCTTTGAAGTCATATTGCATGGTACCCATTCCACGGGTTTCAACTACCCAGGTTTTAGGTATTCTTCCTTCAGCTAAAACATGCATGTGGAACCCAGAGTATGATCAACCATGTGATCGGGAGACGTGTTCAAATATGTCTCAGTTTTCGTACCCTGGTACTCGGGTGCAACATTCCAGACGCTTTACTAACACTCTCCCGACTTGGGGAGTCAGTCCCTTTAACCTCCTGTTTGGCCCAGTTTGCAATTTCTGCGGAAGATGAACAGGAATAGCGAGAACCAATGAGAGACTAGCTGGAGGTGTCTGGACGGGCAAATTTAACTCTCATTTCCCACAAGGAAGAGGAATTAACCAAAGGCTCAGCGTGCCGTGCCGGAACCAGATTAGGGCCTGAAGACATCCTGCGGTGTTGCGGCCAGCTCAAAAGAAAGCAAGGTGAAGAAAGGATCTCAGGGGCACTGTAATTCACAAACCTGCAGAGTTATAAATGACAGCTATCGTCCAAAAATATACTGAAGTAAAGCTGTCAAGAGGACTTGAAAGCGGGGCAGAATTGCAGGAAACCGATTTCAGGAGGTAGACTGGAATTACATTGAAAGCATAGGAAAAGAGGCAGAACGTCCACAATGATGCACTTGGCCAAAAAGGGCGTATGTGTTTTTTCCTGAATATATTCAGGAAAAAACGCATACGCCCTTTTTGGCCAACCAAGCAAGCTTGCAAAGGAAATCTGCACTACAATGAAGTCTCACTTCCCCCCGGTCAAAAGGGCCATCTGAAAAAAGTGTAAAATCCAGAAAGGCAGGACAGGCCATGGAGAACTGGGAGCCTTGTTATGCTGATGGGCGGGATGTAAATTGCCAACAGACACTTGGGAGAAGTGTATGGTGTTTCCTGAAACATCTAAAAAACAAAGCAACAGAGCCTAGGGCACTTCCACTTATGGTCCTATAGCTTAGGGAAATTAAAATCAAAAAGACACAGCCACCCCAAAGTTTGGGATGCCTCTGTTTACAAGAACCTCGTTTACAGTACAAGTTCAACATTGCAGAAAGTGAAAAATGCATAAAGAAGTTGTGGTATTTACTTACAAAGCAATATCACTCAGCAATGAAATCTATGTCATCAGGCCCTTAGCAGCACAATGAGTGGATTCAGGTATGATGATTCTAACTGAAATAAGTCACACAGAAAAAGAAACATCATAAGATATCAGTAATACATGGAATGTAAACTTGGCTACACAGGAACTGAATTACAGAACAGAACAGGGTCTCAAATTTAGAAAACCAACTTATGCTTGCTTAAGGGGAAAGGTGAGTTGGGGTGCTGCATAAAACCAGAGATTGAAATGAGCACAGATAAAGTTCCTTAAGCCAAATATGGAAGAGACAAGAGCTACTCGTTGCTCAACGACATGGACTCAACACCGCATATTAAACGCCTAAGAATGTACCTGACTAGTAAGTATCTTAAAACCTATGGACTGCTATGTCTCCGAAAGAGAATCAAGCATGAGTACAGGGGCATAAACGCAGCAGTGATAGGATTGGAGAGGTTCGGTGAGCAAATGAAGACCCTTTGAAGTCTTATTGCATGGTACCCATTCCACGGGTCTCAACTACCCAGGTTTAAGGTATTCTTCCTTCAGCTAAAACATGCATGTAGCGCCCAGAGTATGATCAACCGTGTGAACGGGACGTGTTCAAATATATCTCAGTTTTCGTACCCTGGTACTCGGGTGCAACATTCCAGACCCTTTACTAACACTCTCCCCACTTGGAGAGTCAGCGCCTTTAACCTCCTGTTTGGCGCAGTTTGCAATTTCTGCGGAAGATGAACAGGAATAGCGAGAACCAATGAGAGACTAGCTGGAGGTGTCTGGACGGGCAAATTTAACTCTCATTTCCCACCAGGAAGAGGAATTAACCAAAGGCTAAGCGTGCCGTGCCGGAACCAGATTAGGGCCTGAAGCCATCCTGCGGTGTTGCGGCCAGCTCACAAGAAAGCGAGTTGAAGAAAGGAGCTCAGGGGCACTGTAATTCACAAACCTGCAGAGTTATAAATGACAGCTATCGTCCAAAAATATACTGAAGTAAGGCTGCCAAGAGGACTTGAAAGCGGGACAGAATTGCAGGAAACCGATTTCAGGAGGTAGACTGGAATTGCATTGAAAGCATAGGAAAAGAGGCAGAACGTCCACAATGATGCACTTGGCCAAAAAGGGCGTATGCGTTTTTTCCTGAATATATTCAGGAAAAAACGCATATGCCCTTTTTAGCCAACCAAGCAAGCTTGCAAAGGAAATCTGCACTACAATGAAGTCTCACTCCCCCTGGTCAAAAGGGCCATCTGAAAAAAGTGTAAAATCCAGAAAGGCACGACAGGCCATGGAGAACTGGGAGCCTTGTTATGCTGATGGGCGGGATGTAAATTGCCAACAGACACTCGGGAGAAGTGTATGGTGTTTCCTGAAACATCTAAGAAACAAAGCAACAGAGCCAAGGGCACTTCCACTTATGGTCCTATAGCTTAGGGAAATTAAAATAAAAAAGACACGGCCACCCCAAAGTTTGGGACGCCTCTGTTTACAAGAACCTCATTTACAGTACAAGTTCAATATCACAGAAAGTGAAAAATGGATAAAGAACTTGTGGTACTTACGTACAATGCAGTATCACTCAGCAATGAAATCTATGTCATCAGGCCCGTAGCCGCATAATGAGTGGATTCAGGTACGATGATTCTAACTGAAATAAGTCACACAGAAAAAGAAACATCATAAGATATCACTAATACACGGAATGTAAACATGGCTACACAGGAACTGAATTCCAAAACAGAACAGGGTCTCAAATTTAGAAAACCAACTTATGCTTGCTTAAGGGGAAAGGTGAGTTGGGGTGCTGCATAAAACCAGAGATTGAAATGAGCACAGATAAAGTTCCTTAAGCCAAATATGGAATAGACAAGAGCTACTCCTTGCTCAACGAAATGGACTCAACACCGCATATTAAACGCCTAAGAATGTACCTGACTAGTAAGTATCTTAAAACCTATGGATTGCTATGTCTCCGAAACAGAATCAAGCATGTGTACAGGGGCATAAACGCAGCAGTGATAGGATTGGAGAGGTTCGGTGAGCAAATGAAGACCCTTTGAAGTCATATTGCATGGTACCCATTACACGGGTCTCAACTCTCCAGGTTTAAGGTATTCTTCCTTCAGCTACAACATGCATGTGGAACCCAGAGTATGATCAACCATGTGATCGGGAGACGTGTTCAAATATGTCTCAGTTTTCGTACCCTTGTACTCGGGTGCAACATTCCAGACGCTTTACTGACACTCTCCCGACTTGGAGAGTCAGTCCCTTTAACCTCCTGTTTGGCCCAGTTTGCAATTTCTGCGGAAGATGAACAGGAATAGCGAGAACCAATGAGAGACTAGCTGGAGGTGTCTGGACGGGCAAATTTAACTCTCATTTCCCACCAGGAAGAGGAATTAACCAAAGGCTCAGCGTGCCGTGCCGGAACCAGATTAGGGCCTGAAGCCATCCTGCGGTGTTGCGGCCAGCTCAAAAGAAAGCGAGTTGAAGAAAGGAGCTCAGGGGCACTGTAATTCACAAACCTGCAGAGTTATAAATGACAGCTATCGTCCAAAAATATACTGAAGTAAGGCTGCCAAGAGGACTTGAAAGCGGGGCAGAATTGCAGGAAACCGATTTCAGGAGGTAGACTGGAATTGCATTGAAAGCATAGGAAAAGAGGCAGAACGTCCACAATGATGCACTTGGCCAAAAAGGGCGTATGCGTTTTTTCCTGAATATATTCAGGAAAAAACGCATACGCCCTTTTTGGGCAACCAAGCAAGCTTGCAAAGGAAATCTGCACTACAATGAAGTCTCACTTCCCCCCGGTCAAAAGGGCCATCTGAAAAAAGTGTAAAATCCAGAAAGGCAGGACAGGCCATGGAGAACTGGGAGCCTTGTTATGCTGATGGGCGGGATGTAAATTGCCAACAGACACTCGGGAGAAGTGTATGGTGTTTCCTGAAACATCTAAAAAACAAAGCAACAGAGCCTCGGGCACTTCCACTTATGGTCCTATAGCTTAGGGAAATTAAAATCAAAAACACAGCCACTCCAAAGTTTGGGACGCCTGTTTACAAGAACCTCGTTTACCATACAAGTTCAATATCACAGAAAGTGAAAAATGGATAAAGAACTTGTGGTATTTACGTACAATGCAGTATCACTCAGCAATGAAATCTATATCATCAGGCCCGTAGCAGCATAATGAGTGGATTCAGGTATGATGATTCTAACTGAAATAAGTCACACAGAAAAAGAAACATCATGAGATATCAGTAATACATGGAATGTAAACTTGGCTACCCAGGAACTGAATTCCAAAACAGAACAGGGTCTCAAATTTAGAAAACCAACTTATGCTTGCTTAAGGGAAAAGGTGAGTTGGTGTGCTGCATAAAACCAGAGATTGAAATGAGCACAGATAAAGTTCCTTAAGCCAAATACGGAATAGACAAGAGCTACTCCTTGCTCAACGAAATGGACTCAACACCCCATATTAAACGCCTAAGAATGTACCTGACTAGTAAGTATCTTAAAACCTATGGATTGCTATGTCTCCGAAAGAGAATCAAGCATGTGTACAGGGGCATAAACGCACCAGTGATAGGATTGGAGAGGTTCGGTGAGCAAATGAAGACCCTTTGAAGTCATATTGCATGGTACCCATTCCACGGGTTTCAACTACCCAGGTTTAAGGTATTCTTCCTTCAGCTAAAACATGCATGTGGAACCCAGAGTATGATCAACCATGTGATCGGGAGACATGTTCAAATATGTCTCAGATTTCGTACCCTGGTACTCGGGTGCAACATTCCAGATGCTTTACTAACACTCTCCCGACTTGGAGAGTCAGGCCCTTTAACCTCCTGTTTGGCCCAGTTTGCAATTTCTGCGGAAGATGAACAGGAATAGCGAGAACCAATGAGAGACTAGCTGGAGGTGTCTGGACGGGCAAATTTAACTCTCATTTCCCACCAGGTAGAGCAATTAACCACAGGCTCAGTGTGCCGTGCCGGAACCAGATTAGGGCCTGAAGCCATCCTGCGGTGTTGCGGCCAGGTCACAAGAAAGCGAGTTGAAGAAAGGAGATCAGGGGCACTGTAATTCACAAACCTGCAGAGTTATAAATGACAGCTATCGTCCAAAAATAGACTGAAGTAAGGCTGCCAAGAGGACTTGAAAGCGGGGCAGAATTGCAGGAAACCGATTTCAGGAGATAGACTGGAATTGCATTGAAAGCATAGGGAAAGAGGCAGAGTGTCCACAATGATGCACTTGGCCAAAAAGTGCGTATGTGTTTTTTCCTGAATATATTCAGGAAAAAACGCATATGCCCTTTTTGGCCAACCAAGCAAACTTGCAAAGGAAATCTGCACTACAATGAAGTCTCACTTCCCCCCGGTCAAAAGGGCCATCTGAAAAAAGTGTAAAATCCAGAAAGGCAGGACAGGCCATGGAGAACTGGGAGCCTTGTTATGCTGATGGGCGGGATGTAAATTGCCAACAGACACTCGGGAGAAGTGTATGGTGTTTCCTGAAACATCTAAAAAACAAAGCAACAGAGCCTAGGGCACTTCCACTTATGGTCCTATAGCTTAGGGAAATTAAAATCAAAAAGACACAGCCACTCCAAAGTTTGGAACGGCTCTGTTTACAAGAACCTCGTTTACAGTACAAGTTCAATATCGCAGAAAGTGAAAAATGGATAAAGAACTTGTCGTATTTACTTAAAAAGCAATATCACTCAGCAATGAAATCTATGTCATCAGGCCCTTAGCAGCACAATGAGTGGATTCAGGTATGATGATTCTAACTGAAATAAGTCACACAGAAAAAGAAACATCATAAGATATCAGTAATACACGGAATGTAAACTTGGCTACACAGGAACTGAATTCCAAAACAGAACAGGGTCTCAAATTTAGAAAACCAACTTATGCTTGCTTAAGGGGAAAGGTGAGTTGGGGTGCTGCATAAAACCAGAGATTGAAATGAGCACAGATAAAGTTCCTTAAGCCAAATATGGAAGAGACAAGAGCTACTCCTTGCTCAACGAAATGGACTCAACACCCCATATTAAACGCCTAAGAATGTACCTGACTAGTAAGTATCTTAAAACCTATGGATTGCTATGTCTCCGAAAGAGAATCAAGCATGTGTACAGGGGCATAAACGCAGCAGTGATAGGATTGGAGAGGTTCAGTGAGCAAATGAAGACCCTTTGAAGTCATATTGCATGGTACCCATTCCACGGGTCTCAACTCTCCAGGTTTAAGGTATTCTTCCTTCAGCTAAAACATGCATGTGGAACCCAGAGTATGATGAACCGTGTGATCGGGAGACGTGTTCAAATATGTCTCTGTTTTCATACCCTGGTACTCGGGTGCAACATTCCAGACGCTTTACTAACACTCTCCCGACTTGGACAGTCAGTGCCTTTAACCTCCTGTTTGGACCAGTTTGCAATTTCTGCGGAAGATGAACAGGAATAGGGAGAACCAATGAGAGACTAGCTGGAGGTGTCTGAACGGGCAAATTTAACTCTCATTTCCCACCAGGAAGAGGAATTAACCAAAGGCTCAGCGTGCCGTGCCGGAACCAGATTAGGGCCTGAAGCCATCCTGTGGTGTTGCGGCCAGCTCACAAGAAAGTGAGTTGAAGAAAGGAGCTCAGGGGCTCTGTAATTCACAAACCTGCAGAGTTATAAATGACAGCTATCGTCCAAAAATAGACTGAAGTAAGGCTGCCAAGAGGACTTGAAAGCGGGGCAGAATTGCAGGATACCGATTTCAGGAGGTAGACTGGAATTGCATTGAAAGCGTAGGAAAAGAGGCAGAACGTCCACAATGATGCCCTTGGCCAAAAGGGCATATGCGTTTTTTCCTGAATATATTCAGGAAAAAACGCATACGCCCTTTTTGGCCAACCAAGCAAGCTTGCAAAGGAAATCTGCACTACAATGAAGTCTCACTTCCCCCCGGTCAAAAGGGCCATCTGAAAAAAGTGTAAAATCCAGAAAGGCAGGACAGGCCATGGAGAACTGGGAGCCTTTTTATGCTGATGGGCGGGATGTAAATTGCCAACAGACACTCGGGAGAAGTGTATGGTGTTTCCTGAAACATCTAAAAAACAAAGCAACAGAGCCTAGTTCACTTCCACTTATGGTCCTATAGCTTAGGCAAATTAAAATCAAAAAGACACAGCCACCCCAAAGTTTGGGACGCCTCTGTTTACAAGAACCTCGTTTACCATACAAATTCAATATCACAGAAAGTGAAAAATGGATAAAGAACTTGTGGTACTTACCTACAATGCAGTATCACTCAGCAATGAAATCTATGTCATCAGGCCCGTAGCAGCACAATGAGTGGATTCAGGTACGATGATTCTAACTGAAATAAGTCACACAGAAAAAGAAACATCATAAGATATCACTAATACACGGAATGTAAACTTGGCTACACAGGAACTGAATTCCAAAACAGAACAGGGTCTCAAATATAGAAAACCAACTTATGCTTGCTTAAGGGGAAAGGTGAGTTGGGGTGCTGCATAAAACCAGAGATTGAAATGAGCACAGATAAAGTTCCTTAAGCCAAATATGGAACAGACAAGAGCTACTCCTTGCTCAACGAAATGGACTCAACACCGCATATTAAACGCCTAAGAATGTACCTGACTAGTAAGTATCTTAAAACCTAGGGATTGCTATGTCTCCGAAAGAGAATCAAGCGTGTGTACTGGGGCATAAACGCAGCAGTGATAGGATTGGAGAGGTTCGGTGAGCAAATGAAGACCCTTTGAAGTCATATTGCATGGTACCCATTCCACGGGTCTCCACTCTCCAGGTTTAAGGTATTCTTCCTTCAGCTAAAACATGCATGTGGAACCCAGAGTATGATCAACCGTGTGATCGGGAGACGTGTTCAAATATGTCTCAGTTTTCATACCCTGGTACTCGGGTGCAACATTCCAGACGCTTTACTAACACTCTCCCGACTTGGACAGTCAGTGCCTTTAACCTCCTGTTTGGCCCAGTTTGCAATTTCTGCGGAAGATGAACAGGAATAGGGAGAACCAATGAGAGACTAGATGGAGGTGTCTGGACGGGCAAATTTAACTCTCATTTCACACCAGGATGAGGAATTAACCAAAGGCTCAGCGTGCCGTGCCGGAAAAAGATTAGGGCCTGAAGCCATCCTGCGGTGTTGCGGCCAGCTCACAAGAAAGTGAGTTGAAGAAAGGAGCTCAGGGGCTCTGTAATTCACAAACCTGCAGAGTTATAAATGACAGCTATCGTCCAAAAATATACTGAAGTAAGGCTGCCAAGAGGACTTGAAAGCGGGGCAGAATTGCAGGATACCTATTTCAGGAGGTAGACTGGAATTGCATTGAAAGCGTAGGAAAAGAGGCAGAACGTCCACAATGATGCACTTGGCCAAAAGGGCATATGCGTTTTTTTCTGAATATATTCAGGAAAAAACGCATACGCCCTTTTTGGCCAACCAAGCAAGCTTGCAAAGGAAATCTGCACTACAATGAAGTCTCACTTCCGCCCGGTCAAAAGGGCCATCAGAATAAAGTGTAAAATGCAGAAAGGCAGGACAGGCCATGGAGAACTGGGAGCCTTGTTATGCTGATGGACGGGATGTAAATTGCCAACAGACACTCGGGAGAAGTGTATGGTGTTTCCTGAAACATCTAAAAAACAAAGCAACAGAGCCTAGGGCACTTCCACTTATGGTCCTATAGCTTAGGGAAATTAATATCAAAAAGACACAGCCACCCCAAAATTTGGGACGGCTCTTTTTACAGGAATCTCTTCTACGGCACAAGTTAAATATCCCAGAGAGCAAATAATGGATAAAGAAGTTGCGGTACTTCTGTACAACAGAATACCACTCAGCAATGAAATCTATGTCACCAGGCCCGTACCAGCATAATGAGTGGATTGAGGCACGATGATTCTAAGTGAAATAAGTCACACAGAAAAAGAAACATCATAAGGTATCACTAATACACGGAATGTGAACTTGGCTACACATGAACTGAATTACAAAACAGAACAGGGTCTCAAGTTTAGAAAACCAACTTATGCCTGCTTAAGGGGGAAGGTGAGTTGGGGTGCTGCATAAAAGCAGAGTTTGAAATTAGCACAGATACCGTTCCATAAGCCAAATATGTAATAGACAAGAGCTACCCCTTGCTCAACGAAATGGATTCAACAATGAGGTATCACCTCACACCTGGTAGAATAGGCATCATCGAAAATCTACAAACAAAAAATGCTGGAAAGGGTGTGGAGAAAAGGAACCCTCTTCCACTATTGTTGGGAATATAAATTGATACAGTCATTATGGAGAACAATATGGAATTTCTTAAGAAACTAACAATAGAATTACCATAGGATACAGCAATCCCAGTACTGGACATATACCCAGACAAAACCATAAATCAAAAAGAGTCATTCACCGCAATGTTCATTGCATCACTATTTACAATATCGAGGTAATGGAAGCAACCTAAATGCCCACAGACAGACGAATGCATAAAGCTGTGGTACATATATAAAATGGAATATTACTCAGCCATGAAAAGGAATGAAATTGGGTCATTTGTAGAGACGTCGATGGATCTAGAGACTGTCATACAGAGTGAAGTAAGTCAGAAAGAGAAAAACAAATCTTGTATATTCATGCATATATGTGGAACCTAGAAAAACTGTACAGATTAACCATTTTGCAAGGCATAAATAGAGCAACAGAGGTAGACAACAAACGTATGGACAACAAGGGGGGAAAGCTGTTGGGGGGTGGTGGTGGGAGGAGTTGAGAGACTGGGATTGGCATGTATACATTTATATGTATAAAATAGATAACCAATAAGAACCTGCTGTATAAAAATATAAAATAAAATTCAAAATTAAAAAGAAATAAAATTTAAAAAATAAAACAGAAAAAACAATTATTCCCTGCACATACATGTATTTATATGAATAAATTATTTCCATGCTTATATCTGTAAATACAAAAAAGAGGAATAAAATCTACCTTGAACCAAAAACGAAAAAGAGAAAAAAACCACAGAACCCACCAGTTCCACAGAGGAAAACCGTATCAGGGCACTTGCTCCAGTTGTAAACAATTCTGAAGTTGGTCAGTGGTGGGGAATCGTCTCCCATTCAGCCAGCAGCCCCCATGCAACAAGCGTCCTCATTGCAAAGCTGGGGCACCGTGCTGAGGCATCTGTGAGTAAACGTGAGCTGAGCCCCAGGCCAGTTGCTGCTGAACTATTCCCACCCGTCCCAGGTAAAACACCTGAATATATACAAGGACTTGAAAGCCTAGAGGAAGGGCCATAGAGCCACACGAGTGACAGCATGCCGGCCGACTTGGTGCCTGCAGGCCAGCCAGGATGGTCCTGGCCCTGGGTGCTCTTCTGGAAGATTTCCATTTCCCTGCCTGAGATACCCGTCCTGTCCCTGCCCCCACTGCTTTTTTCCTTCCTCACCTCTGCCCAGGGAGAAATTCCAGCAGCAGGTATGGGTGACACATCCTCTTCTTTAGCAGGTGGCAGCCTGGCAACTGCTGCAGAAAGTCCAGCAGAGCCCCACTCACACTGGGCCACCCACAAAGCCGTGGCCTCTCACTCCCTCCCACCAGCCCAGCCCCGAGACTGCTGACAGGGCAGAGAAAATGGCGTCAGGCACGGCTGCAGGGGCTCTTGCTGCCTGGAGTGGTATTTATATTGATCTCAACCCAGGCACACCTGGGGAGGGCTGGCCGGCATGGTAAGGCTGCCCAGGTCAGCCAATCATCACCCCTCAGGGGCTCACAGTTGCAGAAAATGGAACTTGCTGAACCGGCCAGGTCCAAGGAACAGGTGTGGGCTCCTGAGAGTCAGGATAGACAAGGGGCTGCAGCTTTGGCTTGTTTTCTAATCATTTTATCTGGCCCATGAGTGGGAGACAACTTCAAGAAAACCCTCTCCTAATGAGAGGAACCCAGGAGTCAGGGAGAGGAGGGGTGGGTGGTGGTTGGAGACAGAGGCCTGGTGCCCCGGGTGCAGTGGAAGTCTCTGGAAGACCAGGTGGAGGGAGGCCTCACGGAGTGATGCCCAGGGTCACAGACCTGTCGCAGCTGCTGTTTGTTAGTTCAAGTCCTGCTCTGAGGTGCTCTGTGTCAGCTCTGAGCGACAGGTGAGCTGGGGGTGCTCTGCAATGAGGGCTATGTGCACGGTTCCTGTGTGCCCAGCCCTGCCACGGTACCTGCAAGGGTAGCTCTGTATCCTGGGAGGGGCCTGACCACGAGAGCCCCGTGGGCTGGGGTGGGGGTGGGGTACCTGCCCAGGTGAGCTCCATATTCTGGGATTGGTCTGACCACGAGAGCCCCATGGGCTGCTGGGGACCTGGTAAAGGATGTCAGGACAGTCAGTGAAGCCACCGAGGATATACCTCCAGTTACTCCTAATTCCTACACCCTGCTGGTCATTCTACCAACCACCAGGACATGGTATTCTGTATTAGTCTTCAATGATGCCTTCTTTTGTATTCCATTAGTCCCAGAGTCACAAGAAATTTTGGCTTGTGAGTGGCAGGACTCAACATACAACTAAAACAATACTTCCGGGCCGTCTGGCCCCAAGGGTGCAAAAATTCCCACACCATCTTTGGGGAAAGCTTAGCTAAAGACCTAAAAGTTCTACCTCTGGAAAAGGAAACCCTCCTTCAATATGCAGACGACATTCTGATCACCAGCCCTACTAAGGAGGCCTCTGAACTACCAAGCCAATAAAGGATAGAAGTTGTCCAAGAAAAAGCTCAAATATCACAGACTGCGGTGACCTGCCTGGGCTTCATTCTCACAGAAGGTCAGAGAAGCCCATCCCAGGAAAGGGAAGAAACCATTTTCAGCCTTACCCCTTTCTAAAACTAGAAGACAGCTTAGGGGTTCCTGGGGAGGCCAGGGTTTGCTGCTTCTGGATCCCTAGCTACAGTCTACTAGCTGGGCCTCTATATGAAACACTGAAAGGAAAAGATGATGATCCTTTTGAATAGAATCCAGAAGTGGCCTTTCAAGAATGGAAAGAGCAGTCAATTCAGACCCTTGCCCTGGAACTCCCTAATTTAGCTAAACCCTTTGACCTTTACATTCCCGGTGAAAGGTGAATCGCCATTGGAGAATTAGTGCAAAAACTGGGACCACTTGAAATGGAACAATGCAAGAATGCCATCCAGGTAGGATAAACTACGGTCACTAAGGGGCTTGGCCCACTGCCACATCTGGCCAAGATACTGGCGGTATCTAAAAACCTGGAAATCAGCAGCCCAAAAGGCCACCTCCCTCCTAAGGGAAAAGGACCCCACGTGGTGATCCTAACCACCAACCATGCCCTGACGTTGCAGGGTTCGCTCCGTGGGCACACCGACCTCGAGTGAGGAGGCCCTCCAACTCCAACATCCAGAGAGATAACCGGGGGCAACAGGGCACCATGACGACTCGTGTGAACATCACTTGACCTGGAGTTTCTCTCATAAAACAACAAGAGTGTGTCCCAAAAGAGTAGACTACTGCTTGCAGGACTTACTGCACCCAGAGGGGAGCTAATAATCTTGGCGGGGGAACAGTATACCACACTGTCACCATAGAAAAGCCTACAGACACCGTGATGATGGTGGCCAATAAGACCGGCTGGACTCCTGTTTACTTCAAAAGACTGTTGACTCAGTAGCCATCATGGTCCTTGGTCACCACTGACCCTGGACTGTCTGGGAGTTGAGCGGGCAGGGCTCTGACACCTGGTGCTGTTTGTACGTTAATTCAGGGGCCTAATTGAAGAAAGCGCAGACTACTGGTCAGAGCATCTAGGCTGGCAGAGACGGTCAGCCTAAGGTGGCCGAACAAATGTGGGGCGGGGTGAAACCGGCCCCCACAGCGTCTCTGCACATCTCTTTCCTGGACCCTTAAAGGTCATTAGAATCTATAACACTTCCAATGCTGGTGCTCAGGTGGACGAGCAGGGAGGCAGGGGTCCTGGGGACAATCAACGTCACCGGGAGGCTGCTGGGGAGAAGCTCTGACCCTCGCCCCAGGGTATGAGGGCTCCCAACTCAGCACTCAGCAGTTACAGAAGAAGGGTCTGCACCCTCAGCACTCCAAGAATGAGGAACGGGACAAAAGGCAGAGGAGGGGTTTGTCCCCAGCAAAGCCCATTAAAAATCCCTGGGAGATAAAAATAGAATCTGGGCAATAAAGTCAAGTCTAACCTTTTTTATCCTTTGTGCTTTGTCTAATTTCACGTGCTCCTAGGGTCCCGCATGCAGAGGTTCCACACCCGGCACTTCAGACCAGATTTCCTAGTGCAGAATGGCTGGGTCGACACCTCAGCTCCTGGGGCCCAGTGCAGACTCCACGATATAGAGCCTGAGCTACAGCCAACCCGGCCCTCGAGAGCTCCGCCGCCTCCCTCCCTCCCACTGACTCTGACAGGATCTCTACACAGCAGCCCAGCCCACAGCCCACGGGGTAGTGCATGCTCTCACCTCTCCATTCTCTGATCAAAATATAAAGTTTCCTTTGCTTGTGAACCAAACTCAGTCTCGATCTGTTGGCCCCAATGACACTGGGCAGGGGGACACTTGTTGGGGTCCACTCTGGAGGATCAGTAACAGAAATTGAGACTATTGTAACCTCAATGAACAGATGTGTGAGCCAAACTGTAGTTAACATAGAACAGTGTATAAGGCTCGGGTAAAATAAGATGTTTTTAACACTTCCATTTGATATTTCCATCACTTTTTATAAGCAAGTTCAGTGAAAAGGTTTGTCTTATTTGTCAGGTCAATATTAGAGAAACGAAGTGATTTCTTTCCAAGGATGTACAGCTAATAATCTTGGTTAAACCTTCAGTCTTGTTTTAAATGCTTTTCCATTGAAAATGATACCTCTCTTTCAGCTCCCCCATTTCTGAGAAGTATAAAATCTTATAATTTATTATTACCAAAGGGGAAAGGTGGGAGGAGGGATAAATTAACAGTTTGGAATGAACACATACACACTGCTATGTATAAAATAGATCATCAACAAGGAACTACTGTATAGCACAGGGAACTACACTCAACATTTTGCAATAACCTATAAGGGGAAATAATCTGAAAAAGAATAGATATTTTTATTGACATCATCTATCAATGACAGTTAAAGTGTAGCCTAAGGGAAGCTGGTGGTGAGTGCTTCTGACCCTGAAGACTTCAATCATCTAAAGTTTGGACTCTGCCTACTTCCCAAGGCCCTTAATGAACATATGTGTAGCCGTAGCTTAAAAAATTCCCCAGTTTGGGTTTCGGGGAGACACTGATTTTGAAAAAGCCCTGGTGTTCTCCTTACATGAATGGGACTCTTCCTACTGCTAAAACATGTCTGTCACACCCAGAGGATGGTATACCGTCTGATCGGGAAGAGTTTGGAAAAGGCATCTCATCTCCTCATCTCCTGGTGCTCGGGTTCACCCCTCCAGCGTCTTTACTAACAGTCTCCCCACTTGGAGATGTCAGCACTGTCAACATCCTGTTGCGTACAGTTTGGAATTTGTCCAGAGGATGAAGCGGAAGGATGAGGAACAATGAGAGACAAGTCCTAGGTGTTCAGACAGGCACATGTCACTCTAATTTCCAATCAGGAAGACGAATTGACCAAAGGCTAGGGTTGCCCATGGAAACAGTATAGGGCTTGAGGAAATCCCGCTGCTTTGTGGCCAGTTCCCATAAACACGAGTTGAACAATGGAACTCAGGGGCAGTAAAATTCACAAAACTGCAGAGTTGAAAATATCCATCACTGAAAAATGTCTTGAGGAAAGTCAGAGAAAAGGACTTGTAAGCAAGGGAGAATGGCAGGAAAGGGATTTGAGGAGGTAGAAAGGACTCGCCATTAAGCACAAGAAAAGGAGCTGAACATTGCCAACATTGCAGTTGGCCAAAAAGGGTGTATGCGTTCTTTTCTGTATATATTCAAGAAAAGGGCATACACTTTTTTAGCCAACCAAACAGGTGGGCACTGGAAGTCAATACTACAAAAGATATCACTTCGCATCAGTCAGAAGAGCCATCCTCATAAAGCGTAAACAACAGAAATGCAGGACAGGGCAAGGAGAAGAGGGAGCCCTGTGAGACTTATAGTGGAAATGTATATTGCCAACGGCCATTCTGGAGAAGTGTATTGTGTTTACTAAAGCATCTAAAAAATGAGCTACAGAGCATAGGGCACTTGCACTCATGGGCGTATATCTTGGGAAAAACAAAAATCGAGAGGACACAGGCACCCCAATGTTTACCCCCTCTCTGTTTAAAAGATCCTCGACTAGGATATAACTTAAATGTCTCTGGAGGGAAAAAATGGATAGAGATGTGGTACTTAGGTAGAGTGGAATATTATTCAGCCTGGAAATCAATGAAATATGGCCAGTTGTAACAACTCCGGAGGAGTTACGTATGATCATTCTAAGTGACAGAATTCAAAAAGAAAAAGACACATATCATAAGATATCACTTAAAGGTGGAATCCAAAATGGCTACACATGAAATAAATTACAAAACAAAAACATAGTCAAATATGTAGAAAACACGCATAAGGCTGCTAAACGGGAAAGGTGGGGAGGGGTGAGGCATCATCCAGGAGGTTGAAATTAGCAAAGATACCATTCCAAATACCAAACTGATAATCAACAAGGCCTACACGGTAGCTAAAAGAACTGCACTCAGCACACTCAAGTCACCGGAAAAGAATATATACGACTGGTAAGAATCTGAAAAAGAATTTATTGATGTCTCTCTGTACGTGAATCAAGTGGATGTACAGCAGCAAGAAACAGAGCTTTGAAAATCAGCTGTAACCAATATAGTAATAAATTGAAAAAAATAAACGACAGAGAGACAGAGAAAACCTCTTACAACTTTTCCTCAGGGACGGTGATGCAACATGGATTGAACACATCTAGACCCACAGCAGGATGAGACATAAGGCTGGAAACTGTTTGCGCTAAGAGAAATGTGAGGTTGGGTGAGGAAATGCACACCCTTTAAAGTAATACTACCTGGTACCCATTCAATGGGTCCCAAATCTGCAGGTTCAAGGGATCTTCCTACAGCTAAAACATGCATGGAAAACCCAGAGGACTGTACACCATGTGATCGGGAGATGTGTCTAAAATGCACCTCATTTATCCTCTCCTGGTGCTCCTGTTCACCATTCCAGCCACGCTACTTAGAATCTCCCCACTTGGAGAATCAGCACATTTCAACTTCTGTTTCACACATTTTGCAAATTGTGAGGAGGATGAACGGGAAGAGGGGGAACCAATGAGAGAAGAGTTGTAGGGGTTTGGACGGGCACATATCACTCTAATTTCCCATTAAGAATAAGAATTAAAGAAAGGCTCAGCCTGCCTCGCCGGAGCCAAAATAGGGCCTGAAGCAATCCTGCGGGTTTGAGGCCAGCTCACAAAAGAGCAACTTAAAAAATGGAGCTCAGGGTCACTGCAATTCACAAACCTGCAGAGTTATAAATGAAAACTAACGTCCAAAAATATGTTGAGGTAAGGCAAAGAAGAGGATCTGAATGCAAGACAGAATTGCAAGAAACAGATTTCAAGAGATAGATTGGACTCATCTTTAACGCACATGAAAAGCGGCAGAATTTCGACAATGATGCAGTTGGCCCAAAAGGGCGTATGCGTTTTTTCCTGATTATATCCAGGAAAAAACGCATACGCACTTTATGGGCAACGAAGCAAGCAAGCAATGCAAATGTGCACAACAAAGAAGTCTCACTTCCCACCGGTCAAAAGGGCCATCCTAAAAAATTGTAAAAACCAGAAATGCAGGACAGGCCATGGAGAACAGGGAGCCTTTATACGCTGATGGGCAGTGTGTGAACTGCCGAGAGCCACTCTGGAGAAGTGTATGGTGGTTCCTAAATCATCTAAAAAACAGAGCTACAGAGCATAGGACTCTTCCAATCATGGGAGTATATCTAGGGAAGTCTAAAAATCAACAAGACACAAGCACACCACAGTTTAGGGCTACTCTGTTTACAAGAACCTCAACTTCAGTACACCTTAAATATCCCAGGAAAGAGAACAATGGATAAAGAAGATGTGGTACTTATGTACAATGGAATATCTCTTCACCATGAAATCAATGTAATAAGGCTAGTAGAAGGATAAAGAGTGGATTTAGGTCCGATAATACTACTTGAAATAAGTCAAACAGAAAAAGAAACATATCATAAGATATCACTTATAGAGGGAGGGTAAATATGGCTGCACAAGAAATGAATTACAGAACAGAACAGTGTCTCACATTTAGAAAACACACTTATGTCAGCTTAAGGGGAAAGGAGAGGTGGGGTGATGCATAAAACCAGAGTTTGAAATTAGCACAGATACCGTTCAATAAACCAAATAGGTATTAGACAAGATCTACACCTTGCTCAATGAACAGGCCTCAACACACCCTATACACCGCAGAGAAATATATCTGAGGAATAAGAATCTTAAAACCCATGTATTGATATATCTCCATAAGGGAATCAAGTGTGTGCAGAGCGGCACAAACACAGCAGTGAAAAGGAGCTAAACCCCATTATAGAAATAAATTTTAAAAACAAAACGCTGAAACAATGAAAGAGAGAAAAATTCTTACAAAATTCGCTCAGGGGCTGTGATGCAACCTGGATTGACCACATATAAACCCACAGCTGGATAAGACATAAGGCTGGACACTTGGGGCTGACAGGATTGGTGAGCTTTGGTGAGCAACTGCCGAAAGTTTAATGCAATACTTCATGCTACTCAGTCCAAGGGTCCCAACACTCCAGGTTGAAGGGAATCTTCCTACAGCTAAACCATGCTTGGGAAACCCAGCGACTGGTATACCATATGATCGGGAAAGGTTTCTAAAACGCACCTCATTTTTCCTCTCCTGGGGCTCCGGATCGACATTCCAGCCGCTTTACTAACAACATCCCCACATGGAGTCAATGCCTTTAAGTTCTGGTATCGCACAGTCTGCAGTTAGTGCAGAGGATGAATGGGAATAGGGGGAACCAGTGAGAAACTAGCTGTAGCGGTTTCAATGGGCACATGTCACTCTAATATCACATCAGTAAGAAGAATTAACCAAAGGCACAGCAAGGTGCCCCAGAAGAAAAATAGGGCTTCAAGGAATCCTGTGGTTACGGGGCAAGACCACAAAAATAAGAGCTAAAAAATGGAGCTAAGGGCCACTGCAATTCAAAATCCTGCAGAGTTATAAAGGCCAACTATTTTTAAAAAATATATTTAGGTAAGGCTATGAACAGGCATTGAAAGCAAGGCAGAACTGCAGGAAACCGATTTCAGGAGGTAGACTGGAATTGCATTGAAAACATATGAAGAGAGTCAGAAACTCGACAATGATGCACTTGGCCAAAAAGGGCGTATGCGTTTTTTCCTGAATATATTCAGGAAAAAACGCATACGCCCTTTTTGGCCAACCAAGCAAGCTTGCAAAGGAAATCTGCACTACAATGAAGTCTCACTTCCACCTGGTCAAAAGGGCCATCTGAAAAAAGTGTAAAATCCAGAAAGGCACGACAGGCCATGGAGAACTGGGAGCCTTCTTATGCTGATGGGCGGGATGTAAATTGCCAACAGACACTCGGGAGAAGTGTATGGTGTTTCCTGAAACATCTAAAAAACAAAGCAAAAGAGCCTAGGGCACTTCCACTTATGGTCCTATAGCTTAGGGAAATTAAAATCAAAAAGACACAGCCACACCAAAGTTTGGGACGCCTCTGTTTACAAGAACCTCGTTTACCGTACAAGTTCAATATCGCAGAAAGTGAAAAATGGATAAAAAAGTTGTGGTATTTACTTACAAAGCAATATCACTCAGCAATGAAATCTGTGTCATCAGGCCCTTAGCATCACAATGAGTGGATTCAGGTATGATGATTCTAACTGAAATAAGTCACACAGAAAAAGAAACATCATAAGATATCAGTAATACACGGAATGTAAACTTGGCTACAAGGGAACTGAATTAAAGAACAGAACAGGGTCTCAAATTTAGAAAACCAACTTATGCTTGCTTAAGGGGAAAGGTGAGTTGGGGTGCTGCATAAAACCAGAGATTGAAATGAGCACAGATAAAGTTCCTTAAGCCAAATATGGAATAGACAAGAGCTACTCCTTGCTCAACGAAATGGACTCAACACCGCATATTAAACGCCTAAGAATGTACCTGACTACTAAGTATCTTAAAACCTATGGATTGCTATGTCTCCGAAAGAGAATCAAGCATGTGAACAGGGGCATAAACGCAGCAGTGATAGGATTGGAGAGGTTCGGTGAGCAAATGAAGACCCTTTGAAGTCATATTGCATGGTACCCATTCCACGGGTTTCAACTACCCAGGTTTAAGGTATTCTTCCTTCAGCTAAAACATGCATGTGGAACCCAGAGTATGATCAACCATGTGATCGGGAGACGTGTTCAAATATGTCTCAGTTTTCGTACCCTGGTACTCGGGTGCAACATTCCAGACGCTTTACTAATACTCTCCCGACTTGGAGAGTCAGTCCCTTTAAACTCCTGTTTGGCCCAGTTTGCAATTTCTGCGGAAAATGAACAGGAATAGCGAGAACCAATGAGAGACTAGCTGGAGGTGTCTGGACGGGCAAATTTAACTATCATTTCCCACCAGGAAGAGGAATTAACCAAAGGCTCAGCGTGCCGTGCCGGAACCAGATTAGGGCCTGAAGGCATCCTGCGGTGTTGCGGCCAGGACACAAGAAAGCGAGTTGAAGAAAGGAGCTCAGGGGCACTGTAATTCACAAACCTGCAGAGTTATAAATGACAGCTATCGTCCAAAAATATACTGAAGTAAGGCTGCCAAGAGGACTTGAAAGCGGGGCAGAATTGCAGGAAACCGATTTCAGGAGGTAGACTGGAATTGCATTGAAAGCATAGGAAAAGAGGCAGAACGTCCACAATGATGCACTTGGCCAAAAAGGGCGTATGTGTTTTTTCCTGAATATATTCAGGAAAAAACGCATACGCCCTTTTTGGCCAACCAAGCAAGCTTGCAAAGGAAATCTGCACTACAATGAAGTCTCACTTCCCCCCGGTCAAAAGGGCCATCTGAAAAAAGTGTAAAATCCAGAAAGGCAGGACAGGCCATGGAGTACTGGGAGCCTTCTTATGCTGAAGGGCGGGATGTAAATTGCCAACAACCACTCGGGAGAAGTGTATGGTGTTTCCTGAAACATCTAAAAAACAAAGCAATAGAGCCTAGGGCACTTCCACTTATGGTCCTATAGCTTAGGGAATTTAAAATCAAAAAGACACAGCCACCCCAATGTTTGGAACGGCTCTGTTTACAAGAACCTCATTTACAGTACAAGTTCAACATCGCAGAAAGTGAAAAATGGATAAAAAAGTTGTGGTATTTACTTACAAAGCAATATCACTCAGCAATGAAATCTATGTCACCAGGCCCTTAGCAGCACAATGAGTGGATTCAGGTATGATGATTCTAACTGAAATAAGTCACACAGAAAAAGAAACATCATAAGATATCAGTAATACACGGAATGTAAACTTGGCTACACAGGAACTGAATGACAGAACAGAACAGGGTCTCAAATTTAGAAAACCAACTTATGCTTGCTTAAGGGGAAAGGTGAGTTGGGGTGCTGCATAAAACCAGAGATTGAAATGAGCACAGATAAAGTTCCTTAAGCCAAATATGGAATAGACAAGAGCTACTCCTTGCTCAACGAAATGGACTCAACACCGCATATTAAACGCCTAAGAATGTACCTGACTAGTAAGTATCTTAAAACCTATGGATTGCTATGTCTCCGAAAGAGAATCAAGCATGTGAACAGGGGCATAAACGCAGCAGTGATAGGATTGGAGAGGTTTGGTGAGCAAATGAAGACCCTTTGAAGTCATATTGCATGGTACCCATTCCACGGGTTTCAACTACCCAGGTTAGGTATTCTTCCTTCAGCTAAAACATGCATGTGGAACCCAGAGTATGATCAACCATGTGATCGGGAGACGTGTTCAAATATGTCTCAGTTTTCCTCCCCTGGTACTCGGGTGCAACATTCCAGACGCTTTACTAACACTCTCCCGACTTGGAGAGTCAGTCCCTTTAACATCCTGTTTGGCCCAGTTTGCAATTTCTGCGGAAGATGAACAGGAATAGCGAGAACCAATGAGAGGCTAGCTGGAGGTGTCTGGACGGGCAAATTTAACTCTAATTTCCCACCAGGAAGAGGAATTAAGCAAAGGCTCAGCGTGCCGTGCCGGAACCAGATTAGGGCCTGAAGCCATCCTGTGGTGTTGCGGCCAGGTCACAAGAAAGCGAGTTGAAGAAAGGAACTCAGGGGCACTGTAATTCACAAACCTGCAGAGTTATAAATGACAGCTATCGTCCAAAAATAGACTGAAGTAAGGCTGCCAAGAGGACTTGAAAGCGGGGCAGAATTGCAGGAAACCGATTTCAGGAGGTAGACTGGAATTGCATTGAAAGCATAGGAAAAGAGGCAGAACGTCCACAATGATGCACTTGGCCAAAAAGGGCGTATGCGTTTTTTCCTGAATATATTCAGGAAAAAACGCATACGCCCTTTTTGGCCAACCAAGCAAGCTTGCAAAGGAAATCTGCACTACAATGAAGTCTCACTTCCCCCCGGTCAAAAGGGCCATCTGAAAAAAGTGTAAAATCCAGAAAGGCAGGACAGGCCATGGAGAACTGGGAGCCTTGTTATGCTGAAGGGCGGGATGTAAATTGCGAACAACCACTCGGGAGAAGTGTATGGTGCTTCCTGAAACATCTAGAAAACAAAGCAACAGAGCCTAGGGCACTTCCACTTATGGTCCTATAGCTTAGGGAATTTAAAATCAAAAAGACACAGCCACCCCAAAGTTTGGAACGGCTCTGTTTACAAGAACCTCATTTACAGTACAAGTTCAACATCGCAGAAAGTGAAAAATGGATAAAAAAGTTGTGGTATTTACTTACAAAGCAATATCACTCAGCAATGAAATCTATGTCATCAGGCCCTTAGCAGCACAATGAGTGGATTCAGGTATGATGATTCTAACTGAAATAAGTCACACAGAAAAAGAAACATCATAAGATATCAGTAATACACGGAATGTAAACTTGGCTACACAGGAACTGAATTATAGAACAGAACAGGGTCTCAAATTTAGAAAACCAACTTATGCTTGCTTAAGGGTAAAGGTGAGTTGGGGTGCTGCATAAAACCAGAGATTGAAATGAGCACAGATAAAGTTCCTTAAGCCAAATATGGAATAGACAAGAGCTACTCCTTGCTCAACGAAATGGACTCAACACCGCATATTAAACGCCTAAGAATGTACCTGACTACTAAGTATCTTAAAACCTATGGATTGCTATGTCTCCGAAAGAGAATCAAGCATGTGTACAGGGGCATAAACGCAGCAGTGATAGGATTGGAGAAGTTCGGTGAGCAAATGAAGACCCTTTGAAGTCATATTGCATGGTACCCATTCCACGGGTTTCAACTACCCAGGTTTTAGGTATTCTTCCTTCAGCTAAAACATGCATGTGGAACCCAGAGTATGATCAACCATGTGATCGGGAGACGTGTTCAAATATGTCTCAGTTTTCCTCCCCTGGTACTCGGGTGCAACGTTCCACACGCTTTACTAACACTCTCCCCACTTGGAGAGTCAGCGCCTTTAACCTCCTGTTTGGAACAGTTTGCAATTTCTGCGGAAGATGAACAGGAATAGCGAGAACCAATGAGAGGCTAGCTGGAGGTGTCTGGACGGGCAAATTTAACTCTCATTTCCCACCAGGAAGAGGAAATAACCAAAGGCTCAGCGTGCCGTGCTGGAACCAGATTAGGGCCTGAAGCCATCCTGCGGTGTTGCGGCCAGCTCAAAAGAAAGCGAGTTGAAGAAAGGAGCTCAGGGGCACTGTAATTCACAAACCTGTAGAGTTATAAATGACAGCTATCGTCCAAAAATACACTGAAGTAAGGCTGCCAAGAGGACTTGAAAGCGGGGCAGAATTGCAGGAAACCGATTTCAGGAGGTAGACTGGAATTGCATTGAAAGCATAGGAAAAGAGGCAGAACGTCCACAATGATGCACTTGGCCAAAAAGGGCGTATGCGTTTTTTCCTGAATATATTCAGGAAAAAACGCATACGCCCTTTTTGGCCAACCAAGCAAGCTTGCAAAGGAAATCTGCACTACAATGAAGTCTCACTTCCCCCCGGTCAAAAGGGCCATCTGAAAAAAGTGTAAAATCCAGAAATGCAGGACAGGCCATGGAGAACTGGGAGCCTTGTTATGCTGAAGGGCGGGATGTAAATTGCCAACAACCACTCGGGAGAAGTGTATGGTGTTTCCTGAAACATCTAAAAAACAAAGCAATAGAGCCTAGGGCACTTCCACTTATGGTCCTATAGCTTAGGGAATTTAAAATCAAAAAGACACAGCCACCCCAAAGTTTGGAACGGCTCTGTTTACAAGAACCTCATTTACAGTACAAGTTCAACATCGCAGAAAGTGAAAAATGGATAAAAAAGTTGTGGTATTTACTTACAAAGCAATATCTCTCAGCAATGAAATCTATGTCATCAGGCCCTTAGCAGCACAATGAGTGGATTCAGGTATGATGATTCTAACTGAAATAAGTCACACAGAAAAAGAAACATCATAAGATATCAGTAATACACGGAATGTAAACTTGGCTACACAGGAACTGAATTATACAACAGAACAGGGTCTCAAATTTAGAAAACCAACTTATGCTTGCTTAAGGGTAAAGGTGAGTTGGGGTGCTGCATAAAACCAGAGATTGAAATGAGCACAGATAAAGTTCCTTAAGCCAAATATGGAATAGACAAGAGCTACTCCTTGCTCAACGAAATGGACTCAACACCGCATATTAAACGCCTAAGAATGTACCTGACTAGTAAGTATCTTAAAACCTATGGATTGCTATGTCTCCGAAAGAGAATCAAGCATGTGTACAGGGGCATAAACGCAGCAGTGATAGGATTGGAGAGGTTCGGTGAGCAATTGAAGACCCTTTGAAGTCATATTGCATGGTACCCATTCCACGGGTTTCAACTACCAAGGTTTTAGGTATTCTTCCTTCAGCTAAAACATGCATGCGGAACCCAGAGTATGATCAACCATGTGATCGGGAGACGTGTTCAAATATGTCTCAGTTTTCCTCCCCTGGTACTCGGGTGCAACATTCCAGACGCCTTACTAACACTCTCCCCACTTGGAGAGTCAGCGCCTTTAACCTCCTGTTTGGAACAGTTTGCAATTTCTGCGGAAGATGAACAGGAATAGCGAGAACCAATGAGAGGCTAGCTGGAGGTGTCTGGACGGGCAAATTTAACTCTCATTTCCCACCAGGAAGAGGAATTAACCAAAGGCTAAGCATGCCGTGCCGGAACCAGATTAGGACCTGAAGCCATCCTGCAGTGTTGCAGCTAGCTCACAAGAAAGCGAGTTGAACAAAGGAGCTCAGGGGCACTGTAATTCACAAATCTGCAGACTTATAAATGACAGCTATCGTCCAAAAATAGACTGAAGTAAGGCTGCCAAGAGGACTTGAAAGCGGGGCAGAATTGCAGGAAACCGATTTCAGGAGGTAGACTGGAATTGCATTGAAAGCATAGGAAAAGAGGCAGAACGTCCACAATGATGCACTTGGCTAAAAAGGGCGTATGCGTTTTTTCCTGAATATATTCAGGAAAAAACGCATACGCCCTTTTTGGCCAACCAAGCAAGCTTGCAAAGGAAATCTGCACTACAATGAAGTCTCACTTCCCCCCGGTCAAAAGGGCCATCTGAAAAAAGTGTAAAATCCAGAAAGGCAGGACAGGCCATGGAGAACTGGGAGCCTTGTTATGCTGAAGGGCGGGATGTAAATTGCCAACAACCACTCCGGAGAAGTGTATGGTGTTTCCTGAAACATCTAAAAAACAAAGCTCAGAGCCTAGGGCACTTCCACTTATGGTCCTATAGCTTAGGGAATTTAAAATCAAAAAGACACAGCCACCCCAAAGTTTGGAACGGCTCTGTTTACAAGAACCTCGTTTAAAACACAAGTTCAACATCGCAGAAAGTGAAAAATGGATAAAAAAGTTGTGCTATTTACTTACAAAGCAATATCACTCAGCAATGAAATCTGTGTCATCAGGCCCATAGCATCACAATGAGTGGATTCAGGTATGATGATTCTAACTGAAATAAGTCACACAGAAAAAGAAACATCATAAGATATCAGTAATACACGGAATGTAAACTTGGCTACAAGGGAACTGAATTAAAGAACAGAACAGGGTCTCAAATTTAGAAAACCAACTTATGCTTGCTTAAGGGGAAAGGTGAGTTGGGGTGCTGCATAAAACCAGAGATTGAAATGAGCACAGATAAAGTTCCTTAAGCCAAATATGGAATAGACAAGAGCTACTCCTTGCTCAACGAAATGGACTCAACACCGCATATTAAACGCCTAAGAATGTACCTGACTACTAAGTATCTTAAAACCTATGGATTGCTATGTCTCCGAAAGAGAATCAAGCATGTGTACAGGGGCATAAACGCAGCAGTGATAGGATTGGAGAGGTTCGGTGAGCAAATGAAGACCCTTTGAAGTCATATTGCATGGTACCCATTCCACGGGTTTCAACTACCCAGGTTTAAGGTATTCTTCCTTCAGCTAAAACATGCATGTGGAACCCAGAGTATGATCAACCATGTGATCGGGAGACGTGTTCAAATATGTCTCAGTTTTCGTACCCTGGTACTCGGGTGCAACATTCCAGACGCTTTACTAACACTCTCCCCACTTGGAGAGTCAGTCCCTTTAACCTCCTGTTTGGCCCAGTTTGCAATTTCTGCGGAAAATGAACAGGAATAGCGAGAACCAATGAGAGACTAGCTGGAGGTGTCTGGACGGGCAAATTTAACTCTCATTTCCCACCAGGAAGAGGAATTAACCAAAGGCTCAGCGTGCCGTGCCGGAACCAGATTAGGGCCTGAAGGCATCCTGCGGTGTTGCGGCCAGGTCACAAGAAAGCGAGTTGGAGAAAGGAGCTCAGGGGCACTGTAATTCACAAACCTGCAGAGTTATAAATGACAGCTATCGTCCAAAAATAGACTGAAGTAAGGCTGCCAAGAGGACTTGAAAGCGGGGCAGAATTGCAGGAAACCGATTTCAGGAGGTAGACTGGAATTGCATTGAAAGCATAGGAAAAGAGGCAGAACGTCCACAATGATGCACTTGGCCAAAAAGGGCGTATGCGTTTTTTCCTGAATATATTCAGGAAAAAACGCATACGCCCTTTTTGGCCAACCAAGCAAGCTTGCAAAGGAAATCTGCACTACAATGAAGTCTCACTTCCCCCGGTCAAAAGGGCCATCTGAAAAAAGTGTAAAATCCAGAAAGGCAGGCCAGGCCATGGAGAACTGGGAGCCTTCTTATGCTGAAGGGCGGGATGTAAATTGCCAACAACCACTCGGGAGAAGTGTATGGTGTTTCCTGAAACATCTAAAAAACAAAGCAACAGAGCCTAGGGCACTTCCACTTATGGTCCTATAGTTTAGGGAATTTAAAATCAAAAAGACACAGCCACCCCAAAGTTTGGAACGGCTCTGTTTACAAGAACCTCGTTTACAGTACAAGTTCAATATCGCAGAAAGTGAAAAATGGATAAAAAAGTTGTGGTATTTACTTACAAAGCAATATCACTCAGCAATGAAATCTATGTCATCAGGCCCTTAGCAGCACAATGAGTGGATTCAGGTATGATGATTCTAACTGAAATAAGTCACACAGAAAAAGAAACATCATAAGATATCAGTAATACACGGAATGTAAACTTGGCTACACAGGAACTGAATTATAGAACAGAACAGGGTCTCAAATTTAGAAAACCAACTTATGCTTGCTTAAGGGTAAAGGTGAGTTGGGGTGCTGCATAAAACCAGAGATTGAAATGAGCACAGATAAAGTTCCTTAAGCCAAATATGGAATAGACAAGAGCTACTCCTTGCTCAACGAAATGGACTCAACACCGCATATTAAACGCCTAAGAATGTACCTGACTAGTAAGTATCTTAAAACCTATGGATTGCTATGTCTCCGAAAGAGAATCAAGCATGTGTACAGGGGCATAAACGCAGCAGTGATAGGATTGGAGAAGCTCGGTGAGCAAATGAAGACCCTTTGAAGTCATATTGCATGGTACCCATTCCACGGGTCTCAACTCTCCAGGTTTAAGGTATTCTTCCTTCAGCTAAAACATGCATGTGGAACCCAGAGTATGATCAACTGTGTAATCGGGAGACATGTTCAAATATGTCTCACTTTTGGTCCCCTGGTACTCGGGTGCAACATTCCAGATGCTTAACGAACACTCTCCCCACTTGGAGTGTCAGTGCCTTTAACCTCCTGTTTGGCCCAGTTTGCAATTTCTGCGGAAGATGAACAGGAATAGGGAGAACCAATGAGAGAGTAGCTGGAGGTTTCTGGACGGGCAAATTTAACTCTCATTTCCCACCAGGAAGAGGAAATAACCAAAGGCTCAGCGTGCCGTGCCGGAACCAGATTAGGTCCTGAAGCCATCCTGCGGTGTTGCGGCCTGCTCAAAAGAAAGCGAGTTGAAGAAAGGAGCTCAGGGGCACTGTAATTCACAAACCTGTAGAGTTATAAATGACAGCTATCGTCCAAAAATACACTGAAGTAAGGCTGCCAAGAGGACTTGAAAGCGGGGCAGAATTGCAGGAAACCGATTTCAGGAGGTAGACTGGAATTGCATTGAAAGCATAGGAAAAGAGGCAGAACGTCCACAGTGATGCACTTGGCCAAAAAGGGCATATGCGTTTTTTCCTGAATATATTAAGGAAAAAAAGCATACGCCCTTTTTGGCCAACCAAGCAAGCATGCAAAGGAAATCTGCACTACAATGAAGTCTCACGTCCCCCGGTCAAAAGGGCCATCTGAAAAAAGTGTAAAATCCAGAAAGGCAGGACAGGCCATGGAGAACTGGGAGCCTTGTTATGCTGATGGGCGGGATGTAAATTGCCAACAACCACTCCGGAGAAGTGTATGGTGTTTCCTGAAACATCTAAAAAACAAAGCAACAGAGCCTAGGGCACTGCCACTTATGGTCCTAAGGCATAGGGAATTTAAATACAAAAAGACACAGCCACCCCAAAGTTTGGAACGGCTCTGTTTACAAGAACCTCGTTTACAGTACAAGTTCAACATCTCAGAAAGTGAAAAATGGATAAAGAAGTTGCGGTATTTACTTACAAACAATATCACTCAGCAATGAAATCTATGTCACCAGGCTCTTAGCAGCACAATGAGTGGATTCAGGTATGATGATTCTAACTGAAATAAGTCACACAGAAAAAGAAACATCATAAGATATCAGTAATACACGGAATGTAAACTTGGCTACACAGGAACTGAATTACAGAACAGAACAGGGACTCAAATTTAGAAAACCAACTTATGCTTGCTTAAGGGTAAAGGTGAGTAGGGGTGCTGCATAAAACCAGAGATTGAAATGAGCACAGATAAAGTTCCTTAAGCCAAATATGGAATAGACAAGAGCTACTCCTTGCTCAACGAAATGGACTCAACACCCCATATTAAACGCCTAAGAATGTACCTGACTAGTAAGTATCTTAAAACCTATGGATTGCTATGTCTCCGAAAGAGAATCAAGCATGTGTACAGGGGCATAAACGCAGCAGTGATAGGATTGCAGAGGTTCGGTGAGCAAATGAAGACCCTTTGAAGTCATATTGCATGGTACCCATTCCACGGGTTTCAACTACCCAGGTTTTAGGTATTCTTCCTTCAGCTAAAACATGCATGTGGAACCCAGAGTATGATCAACCATGTGATCGGGAGACGTGTTCAAATATGTCTCAGTTTTCGTACCCTGGTACTCGGGTGCAACATTCCAGACGCTTTACTAACACTCTCCCCACCTGGAGAGTCATTCCCTTTAACCTCCTGTTGGCCCAGTTTGCAATTTCTGTGGAAGATGAACAGGAATAGCGAGAACCAATGAGAGACTAGCTGGAGGTGTCTGGATGGGCAAATTTAACTCTCATTTCCCACCTGGAAGAGGAAATAACCAAAGGCTCAGCGTGCCGTGCCGGAACCAGATTAGGGCCTGAAGCCATCCTGCGGTGTTGCGGCCAGCTCAAAAGAAAGCGAGTTGAAGAAAGGAGCTCAGGGGCACTGTAATTCACAAACCTGAAGAGTTATAAATGACAGCTATCGTCCAAAAATAGACTGAAGTAAGGCTGCCAAGAGAACTAGAAAGCGGGGCAGAATTGCAGGAAACCGATTTCAGGAGGTAGACTGGAATTGCATTGAAAGCATAGGAAAAGAGGCAGAACGTCCACAATGATGCACTTGGCCAAAAAGGGCGTATGCGTTTTTTCCTGAATATATTCAGGAAAAAACGCATACGCCCTTTTTGGCCAACCAAGCAAGCTTGCAAAGGAAATCTGCACTACAAAGAAGTCTCACTTCCCCCCGGTCAAAAGGGCCATCTGAAAAAGGTGTAAAATCCAGAAAGGCAGGACAGGCCATGGAGAACTGGGAGCCTTGTTATGCTGATGGGCGGGATGTAAATTGTCAACAGACACTCGGGAGAAGTGTATGGTGTTTCCTGAAACATCTAAAAAACAAAGCAACAGAGCCTAGGGCACTTCCACTTATGGTCCTATAGCTTAGGGAAATTAAAATCAAAAAGACACAGCCACCCCAAAGTTTGGGACGCCTCTGTTTACAAGAACCTCGTTTACCGTACAAGTTCAATATCACAGAAAGTGAAAAATGGATAAAGAACTTGTGGTACTTACGTACAATGCAGTATCACTCAGCAATGAAATCTATGTCATCAGGCCCGTAGCAGCATAATGAGTGGATTCAGGTACGATGATTCTAACTGAAATAAGTCACACAGAAAAAGAAACATCATAAGATATCACTAATACACGGAATATAAACTTGGCTACACAGGAACTGAATTCCAAAACAGAACAGGGTCTCAAATTTAGAAAACCAACTTATGCTTGCTTAAGGGGAAAGGTGAGTTGGGGTGCTGCATAAAACCAGAGATTGAAATGAGCACAGATAAAGTTCCTTAAGCCAAATATGGAATAGACAAGAGCTACTCCTTGCTCAACGAAATGGACTCAACACCCCATATTAAACGCCTAAGAATGTACATGACTAGTAAGTATCTTAAAACCTATGGATTGCTATGTCTCCGAAAGAGAATCAAGCGTGTGTACAGGGGCATAAACGCAGCAGTGATAGGATTGGAGAGGTTCGGTGAGCAAATGAAGACCCTTTGAAGTCATATTGCATGGTACCCATTCCACGGGTCTCAGCTCTCCAGGTTTAAGGTATTTTTCCTTCAGCTAAAACATGCATGTGGAACCCAGAGTATGATCAACCGTGTGATCGGTAGACGTGTTCAAATATGTCTCAGTTTTCGTCCCCTGGTACTCGGGTGCAACATTCCAGACGCTTTACTAACGCTCTCCCGACTTGGAGAGTCAGTGCCTTTAACTTCCTGTTTGGCCCAGTTTGCAATTACTGCGGAAGTTGAACAGGAATAGGGAGAACCAATGAGAGACTAGCTGGAGGTGTCTGGACGGGCAAATTTAACTCTTCTTTCCCACCAGGAAGAGGAATTAACCAAAGGCTCAGCGTGCCGTGCTGGAACCAGATTAGGGCCTGAAGCCATCCTACGGTGTTGCGGCCAGGTCACAAGAAAGCGAGTTGAAGAAAGGAGCTCAGGGGCACTGTAATTCACAAACCTGCAGAGTTATAAATGACAGCTATCGTCCAGAAATAGACTGAAGTAAGGCTGCCAAGAGGACTTGAAAGCAGGGCAGAATTGCAGGAAACCGATTTCAGGAGGTAGACTGGAATTGCATTGAAAGCATAGGAAAAGAGGCAGAACGTCCACAATGATGCACTTGGCCAAAAAGGGCATATGCGTTTTTTCCTGAATATATTCAGGAAAAAACACATACGCCCTTTTTGGCCAACCAAGCAAGCTTGCAAAGGAAATCTGCACTGCAATGAAGTCTCACTTCCCCCCGGTCAAAAGGGCCATCTGAAAAAGGTGTAAAATCCAGAAAGGCAGGACAGGCCATGGAGAACTGGGAGCCTTGTTATGCTGATGGGCGGGATGTAAATTGCCAACAGACACTCTGGAGAACTGTATGGTGTCTCCTGAAACATCTAAAAAACAAAGCAACAGAGCCTAGGGCACTTCCACTTATGGTCCTATAGCTTAGGGAAATTAAAATCAAAAAGACACAGCCACCCCAAAGTTTGGGACGCCTCTGTTTACAAGAACCTCGTTTACCGTACAAGTTCAATATCACAGAAAGTGAAAATTGGATAAAGAACTTGTGGTACTTACGTACAATGCAGTATCACTCAGCAATGAAATCTATGTTATCATGCCCGTAGCAGCATAATGAGTGGATTCAGCTACGATGATTCTAACTGAAATAAGTCACACAGAAAAAGAAACATCATAAGATATCAGTAATACACGGAATGTAAACTTGGCTACACAGGAACTGAATGACAGAACAGAACAGGGTCTCAAATTTAGAAAACCAACTTATGCTTGCTTAAGGGGAAAGGTGAGTTGGGGTGCTGCATAAAACCAGAGATTGAAATGAGCACAGATAAAGTTCCTTAAGCCAAATATGGAATAGACAAGAGCTACTCCTTGCTCAACGAAATGGACTCAACACCGCATATTAAACGCCTAAGAATGTACCTGACTAGTAAGTATCTTAAAACCTATGGATTGCTATGTCTCCGAAAGAGAATCAAGCATGTGTACAGGGGCATAAACGCAGCAGTGATAGGATTGGAGAGGTTTGGTGAGCAAATGAAGACCCTTTGAAGTCATATTGCATGGTACCCATTCCACGGGTTTCAACTACCCAGGTTAGGTATTCTTCCTTCAGCTAAAACATGCATGTGGAACCCAGAGTATGATCAACCATGTGATCGGGAGACGTGTTCAAATATGTCTCAGTTTTCGTACCCTGGTACTCGGGTGCAACATTCCAGACGCTTTACTAACACTCTCCCCACTTGGAGAGTCAGCGCCTTTAACCTCCTGTTTGGCCCAGTTTGCAATTTCTGCGGAAGATGAACAGGAATAGCGAGAACCAATGAGAGGCTAGCTGGAGGTGTCTGGACGGGCAAATTTAACTCTCATTTCCCACCAGGAAGAGGAATTAACCAAAGGCTCAGCGTGCCGTGCCGGAACCAGATTAGGGCCTGAAGCCATCCTGCGGTGTTGCAGCTAGCTCACAAGAAAGCGAGTTGAACAAAGGAGCTCAGGGGCACTGTAATTCACAAACCTGCAGACTTATAAATGACAGCTATCGTCCAAAAGTAGACTGAAGTAAGGCTGCCAAGAGGACTTGAAAGCGGGGCAGAATTGCAGGAAACCGATTTCAGGAGGTAGACTGGAATTGCATTGAAAGCATAGGAAAAGAGGCAGAACGTCCACAATGATGCACTTGGCCAAAAAGGGCGTATGCGTTTTTTCCTGAATATATTCAGGAAAAAACGCATACGCCCTTTTTGGCCAACCAAGCAAGCTTGCAAAGGAAATCTGCACTACAATGAAGTCTCACTTCCCCCCGGTCAAAAGGGCCATCTGAAAAAAGTGTAAAATCCAGAAAGGCAGGACAGGCCATGGAGAACTGGGAGCCTTGTTATGCTGAAGGGCGGGATGTAAATTGCCAACAAACACTTGGAAGAAGTGTATGGTGTTTCCTGAAACATCTAAAAAACAAAGCAACAGAGCCTAGGGCACTTCCACTTATGGTCCTATAGCTTAGGGAATTTAAAATCAAAAAGACACAGCCACCCCAAAGTTTGGAACGGCTCTGTTTACAAGAACCTCGTTTAAAACACAAGTTCAACATCGCAGAAAGTGAAAAATGGATAAAAAAGTTGTGTTATTTACTTACAAAGCAATATCACTCAGCAATGAAATCTGTGTCATCAGGCCCATAGCATCACAATGAGTGGATTCAGGTATGATGATTCTAACTGAAATAAGTCACACAGAAAAAGAAACATCATAAGATATCAGTAATACACGGAATGTAAACTTGGCTACAAGGGAACTGAATTAAAGAACAGAACAGGGTCTCAAATTTAGAAAACCAACTAATGCTTGCTTAAGGGGAAAGGTGAGTTGGGGTGCTGCATAAAACCAGAGATTGAAATGAGCACAGATAAAGTTCCTTAAGCCAAATATGGAATAGACAAGAGCTACTCCTTGCTCAACGAAATGGACTCAACACCGCATATTAAACGCCTAAGAATGTACCTGACTACTAAGTATCTTAAAACCTATGGATTGCTATGTCTCCGAAAGAGAATCAAGCATGTGTACAGGGGCATAAACGCAGCAGTGATAGGATTGGAGAGGTTTGGTGAGCAAATGAAGACCCTTTGAAGTCATATTGCATGGTACCCATTCCACGGGTTTCAACTACCCAGGTTTAAGGTATTCTTCCTTCAGCTAAAACATGCATGTGGAACCCAGAGTATGATCAACCATGTGATAGGGAGACGTGTTCAAATATGTCTCAGTTTTCGTACCCTGGTACTCGGGTGCAACATTCCAGTCGCTTTACTAACACTCTCCCCACTTGGAGAGTCAGTCCCTTTAACCTCCTGTTTGGCCCAGTTTGCAATTTCTGCGGAAAATGAACAGGAATAGCGAGAACCAATGAGAGACTAGCTGGAGGTGTCTGGACGGGCAAATTTAACTCTCATTTCCCACCAGGAAGAGGAATTAACCAAAGGCTCAGCGTGCCGTACCTTAACCAGATTAGGGCCTGAAGGCATCCTGCGGTGTTGCGGCCAGGTCACAAGAAAGCGAGTTGGAGAAAGGAGCTCAGGGGCACTGTAATTCACAAACCTGCAGAGTTATAAATGACAGCTATCGTCCAAAAATAGACTGAAGGAAGGCTGCCAAGAGGACTTGAAAGCGGGGCAGAATTGCAGGAAACCGATTTCAGGAGGTAGACTGGAATTGCATTGAAAGCATAGGAAAAGAGGCAGAACGTCCACAATGATGCACTTGGCCAAAAAGGGCGTATGCGTTTTTTCCTGAATATATTCAGGAAAAAACGCATACGCCCTTTTTGGCCAACCAAGCAAGCTTGCAAAGGAAATCTGCACTACAATGAAGTCTCACTTCCCCCCGGTCAAAAGGGCCATCTGAAAAAAGTGTAAAATCCAGAAAGGCAGGACAGGCCATGGAGAACTGGGAGCCTTGTTATGCTGAAGGGCGGGATGTAAATTGCCAACAAACACTTGGAAGAAGTGTATGGTGTTTCCTGAAACATCTAAAAAACAAAGCAACAGAGCCTAGGGCACTTCCACTTATGGTCCTATAGCTTAGGGAATTTAAAATCAAAAAGACACAGCCACCCCAAAGTTTGGAACGGCTCTGTTTACAAGAACCTCGTTTAAAACACAAGTTCAACATCGCAGAAAGTGAAAAATGGATAAAAAAGTTGTGTTATTTACTTACAAAGCAATATCACTCAGCAATGAAATCTGTGTCATCAGGCCCATAGCATCACAATGAGTGGATTCAGGTATGATGATTCTAACTGAAATAAGTCACACAGAAAAAGAAACATCATAAGATATCAGTAATACACGGAATGTAAACTTGGCTACAAGGGAACTGAATTAAAGAACAGAACAGGGTCTCAAATTTAGAAAACCAACTAATGCTTGCTTAAGGGGAAAGGTGAGTTGGGGTGCTGCATAAAACCAGAGATTGAAATGAGCACAGATAAAGTTCCTTAAGCCAAATATGGAATAGACAAGAGCTACTCCTTGCTCAACGAAATGGACTCAACACCGCATATTAAACGCCTAAGAATGTACCTGACTACTAAGTATCTTAAAACCTATGGATTGCTATGTCTCCGAAAGAGAATCAAGCATGTGTACAGGGGCATAAACGCAGCAGTGATAGGATTGGAGAGGTTCGGTGAGCAAATGAAGACCCTTTGAAGTCATATTGCATGGTACCCATTCCACGGGTTTCAACTACCCAGGTTTTAGGTATTCTTCCTTCAGCTAAAACATGCATGTGGAACCCAGAGTATGATCAACCATGTGATCGGGAGACGTGTTCAAATATGTCTCAGTTTTCCTCCCCTGGTACTCGGGTGCAACATTCCACACGCTTTACTAACACTCTCCCCACTTGGAGAGTCAGCGCCTTTAACCTCCTGTTTGGAACAGTTTGCAATTTCTGTGGAAGATGAACAGGAATAGCGAGAACCAATGAGAGGCTAGCTGGAGGTGTCTGGACGGGCAAATTTAACTCTCATTTCCCACCAGGAAGAGGAAATAACCAAAGGCTCAGCGTGCCGTGCTGGAACCAGATTACGGCCTGAAGCCATCCTGCGGTGTTGCGGCCAGCTCAAAAGAAAGCGAGTTGAAGAAAGGAGCTCAGGGGCACTGTAATTCACAAACCTGTAGAGTTATAAATGACAGCTATCGTCCAAAAATACACTGAAGTAAGGCTGCCAAGAGGACTTGAAAGCGGGGCAGAATTGCAGGAAACCGATTTCAGGAGGTAGACTGGAATTGCATTGAAAGCATAGGAAAAGAGGCAGAACGTCCACAGTGATGCACTTGGCCAAAAAGGGCGTATGCGTTTTTTCCTGAATATATTCAGGAAAAAACGCATATGCCCTTTTTGGCCAACCAAGCAAGCTTGGAAAGGAAATCTGCACTACAATGAAGTCTCACTTCCCCCCGGTCAAAAGGGCCATCTGAAAAAAGTGTAAAATCAAGAAAGGCAGGACAGGCCTTGGAGAACTGGGAGCCTTGTTATGCTGATGGGCGGGATGTAAATTGCCAACAGACACTCGGGAGAAGTGTATGGTGTTTCCTGAAACATCTAAAAAACAAAGCAACAGAGCCTAGGGCACTTCCACTTATGGTCCTATAGCTTAGGGAAATTAAAATCAAAAAGACACAGCCACCCCAAAGTTTGGAACGGCTCTGTTTACAAGAAACTCGTTTTCAGTACAAGTTCAACATCTCAGAAAGTGAAAAATGGATAAAGAAGTTGCGGTATTTACTTACAAAGCAATATCACTCAGCAATGAAATCTATGTCACCAGGCCCTTAGCAGCACAATGAGTGGATTCAGGTATGATGATTCTAACTGAAATAAGTCACACAGAAAAAGAAACATCATAAGATATCAGTAATACACGGAATGTAATCTTGGCTACACAGGAACTGAATTACAGAACAGAACAGGGACTCAAATTTAGAAAACCAACTTATGCTTGCTTAAGGGGAAAGGTGAGTTGGGGTGCTGCATAAAACCAGAGATTGAAATGAGCACAGATAAAGTTCCTTAAGCCAAATATGGAATAGACAAGAGCTACTCCTTGCTCAACGAAATGGACTCAACACCGCATATTAAACGCCTAAGAATGTACCTGACTAGTAAGTATCTTAAAACCTATGGATTGCTATGTCTCCGAAAGAGAATCAAGCATGTGTACAGGGGCATAAACGCAGCAGTGATAGGATTGGAGGGGTTTGGTGAGCAAATGAAGACCCTTTGAAGTCATATTGCATGGTACCCATTCCACGGGTTTCAACTACCCAGGTTAGGTATTCTTCCTTCAGCTAAAACATGCATGTGGAACCCAGAGTATGATCAACCATGTGATCGGGAGACGTGTTCAAATATGTCTCAGTTTTCCTCCCCTGGTACTCGGGTGCAACATTCCAGACGCTTTACTAACACTCTCCCGACTTGGAGAGTCAGTCCCTTTAACCTCCTGTTTGGCCCAGTTTGCAATTTCTGCGGAAAATGAACAGGAATAGCGAGAACCAATGAGAGACTAGCTGGAGGTGTCTGGACGGGCAAATTTAACTCTCATTTCCCACCAGGAAGAGGAATTAACCAAAGGCTAAGCGTGCCGTGCCGGAACCAGATTAGGGCCTGAAGCCATCCTGCGGTGTTGCAGCTAGCTCACAAGAAAGCGAGTTGAACAAAGGAGCTCAGGGGCACTGTAATTCACAAACCTGCAGACTTATAAATGACAGCTATCGTCCAAAAATAGACTGAAGTAAGGCTGCCAAGAGGACTTGAAAGCGGGGCAGAATTGCAGGAAACCGATTTCAGGAGGTAGACTGGAATTGCATTGAAAGCATAGGAAAAGAGGCAGAACGTCCACAATGATGCACTTGGCTAAAAAGGGCGTATGCGTTTTTTCCTGAATATATTCAGGAAAAAACGCATACGCCCTTTTTGGCCAACCAAGCAAGCTTGCAAAGGAAATCTGCACTACAATGAAGTCTCACTTCCCCCCGGTCAAAAGGGCCATCTGAAAAAAGTGTAAAATCCAGAAAGGCAGGACAGGCCATGGAGAACTGGGAGCCTTGTTATGCTGAAGGGCGGGATGTAAATTGCCAACAACCACTCCGGAGAAGTGTATGGTGTTTCCTGAAACATCTAAAAAACAAAGCAACAGAGCCTAGGGCACTTCCACTTATGGTCCTATAGCTTAGGGAATTTAAAATCAAAAAGACACAGCCACCCCAAAGTTTGGAACGGCTCTGTTTACAAGAACCTCGTTTAAAACACAAGTTCAACATCGCAGAAAGTGAAAAATGGATAAAAAAGTTGTGCTATTTACTTACAAAGCAATATCACTCAGCAATGAAATCTGTGTCATCAGGCCCATAGCATCACAATGAGTGGATTCAGGTATGATGATTCTAACTGAAATAAGTCACACAGAAAAAGAAACATCATAAGATATCAGTAATACACGGAATGTAAACTTGGCTACAAGGGAACTGAATTAAAGAACAGAACAGGGTCTCAAATTTAGAAAACCAACTTATGCTTGCTTAAGGGGAAAGGTGAGTTGGGGTGCTGCATAAAACCAGAGATTGAAATGAGCACAGATAAAGTTCCTTAAGCCAAATATGGAATAGACAAGAGCTACTCCTTGCTCAACGAAATGGACTCAACACCGCATATTAAACGCCTAAGAATGTACCTGACTACTAAGTATCTTAAAACCTATGGATTGCTATGTCTCCGAAAGAGAATCAAGCATGTGTACAGGGGCATAAACGCAGCAGTGATAGGATTGGAGAGGTTCGGTGAGCAAATGAAGACCCTTTGAAGTCATATTGCATGGTACCCATTCCACGGGTTTCAACTACCCAGGTTTAAGGTATTCTTCCTTCAGCTAAAACATGCATGTGGAACCCAGAGTATGATCAACCATGTGATCGGGAGACGTGTTCAAATATGTCTCAGTTTTCGTACCCTGGTACTCGGGTGCAACATTCCAGACGCTTTACTAACACTCTCCCCACTTGGAGAGTCAGCGCCTTTAACCTCCTGTTTGGCCCAGTTTGCAATTTCTGCGGAAAATGAACAGGAATAGCGAGAACCAATGAGAGGCTAGCTGGAGGTGTCTGGACGGGCAAATTTAACTCTCATTTCCCACCAGGAAGAGGAATTAACCAAAGGCTCAGCGTGCCGTGCCGGAACCAGATTAGGGCCTGAAGCCATCCTGCGGTGTTGCAGCTAGCTCACAAGAAAGCGAGTTGAAC